>NC_056747.1:572085016-572175016 GCF_019279795.1 Protopterus annectens
AAACTGGGCGCCATAATCGACTCTCCAGCTGACACAAACATTCTTCAAAAAGGTCTCGCAGAGACAGATAACTAACTGGTGCCAGAGCCATGGTCTAAAGCTAAATGCCAAAAAGTGTATAGTCATACCCTTTGGCAAAAACAATGTGCCCACAAATTACCACATAGGTGGTAACCCATTAAGTACAGAGAAAGTAATTAGGGATCTGGGGACCCAAGTTGATAGCAATCTCTCCTTTGACAATCACATTGCCAAAGTGGTTAGAAAGACCTTCTACATAGCCCACCACATCATGAAAGGATTCACATCTAGATCAAGAGAGGTAATCGTGCCCCTTTATTCATCCCTCATCAGGCCCATCATAGAATACAATGCCCCCTTTGGGATGTACCTTACCAGACACCTGCAGCAATTAGAAAGACCCCAAAAGCACCTCACCAGGAGGATCAAGGGACTCCAACAGATGCCATACGCTGCTCGGTTAAAAAACTCCAGCTCTACTCAGTTGCATACCGCCTACTTCGAGGCGATCTATGCCTGACAGATAAAGCTATGTCCAACCCAGAATTAATGGACATGATCCACCTCAGTAAATTTAAATCCCTTAAGAGCCACGCGCTCGAGGGACTTGAACCTCAGCACAGAAATAAATAGAACATGCTGGAGGGACAGATTCATAACCCAGAGGCTCCTTGGCTCTTCTAGAATAGAATTCCAATTCATGTTAGGCAGAGCACCTCACTGACCCTCTTCAAGAAGAATCTTGATGAGTGGATGGGGGATCGTAGGTTTATCACGGGGATTACTTCCGTGTCACTATTAGACAGATGCACAGTAAACTAAACTTTAAAAAGGGCACAGTATACTCAAATCAAGGGGTGGCGTAAGCCAAACACACTCAGGCTACACTTATAAATGCCCCAGGGCAGATAGCCTAGTATGAACGTATGAACCTATGACTATTGTATCACACACAGATTTGGCAATACTGCTGTCAAGTTGAGAAGCCACACAATCATAACTGAAGAAAATGTACAGCATTAGACTCGGCACACAGTCTTGTGGAGTTCCTGTATTTATTATTACTGTTTTAGAAATGTTATTCCCTAGCCTGACTGACTGACTGTGGTCTGCCTGTTAAAAAATTAAAGACCAAATTGCAAAGAGTCCGTGGTACACCCAGTAAGGACATCTTATTAATGAGCTTTTTTGGCATCACCGTATTGAAGGATGAACTATAATCAATAAACAGCAATCAAGCATAACAGTCCTTATTCTCCAAATAAGTAAGAACTGTATACAGTGTTGTACTGACTGCATCCTCTGTCGACCTATTCAGTCTGTATGCAAACTGCAGGGGATCCACTGTTATCAGGTATAACTGACCGAATATGACTCGTAATGATTCTCTCAAAACATTTTATCACTAAGGGAGTCAATGCAACCAGCCAGCAGTTATTCAGGCAGCTGACTTTGCCTTGTTTCAGCAGTGGAATAATAGTGGTTCCCTTATAACAAGTGGAGATTGTAGCTCGTACAAGGGAAAGATTGAATACATCAGCCAGAACATCAGCAAGCACTGAAGCACAGGTTTCGAGTGCCCTTCCAGCAATATTATCTGCACCAGCTGTTATCTGGGGATTTATCCTCCTCAAGGACTTTGCCACACTTGCTGGTGATATTGTGAAAGGTGGTGGTGCCCCCTCTCTACCCTTCTCTCTTATGGTGGTATCCTTTGACTTAGTGTTTTGGACTTCAAACTAGGCATAAAATTCATTAAAATTATCCAGTGAAAACTGGCCTTCACCCCTCTGACTTTGTGATCTTTTCCAGGCCTTGCCATATACGCCTTGTGTCAGCAGTCAAATAATAGCTTTGCAGGTAATGACTGTAATTCTCCTTGGCTGCTCTGATAGCTCTGCATAAGTCATATCTAGACTTTTTTATACTTACTGATACTGCCTGATGCATATGCTTTAGACCAGGCAAGAAGCACAGAGTGAACCTCTGAGTTACTCCATGATTTATTATTTCGATATATCCAGGTGTCTTTATGGGGCACAATGAGGTCAGTGCATGTACTTATGCAGCTGGAAACTATTGAACTGTATTCCTCCAGATCAACAATGCCATCCTCATTCATAGCACCTGTCTTAAAACATCCTACTGAATACACCGAAAACAATCCTGAAGCTAGTAAAATGCTTTCTTACATGGCAGGTTATACTTTGTTCATAAATGGATTATCAGGTAAGATACCATACTTCTTATAATAGCTTAGCCTATTTTCATGTGCTCCTAAAGAAGATAATTACTGGGACTAGAGCATTTCATCTAGAACTTATAAGAGCAGTGTTCTGTGGCAAGAATGTGACTTAGTATACTACAGTAAACTCTCAGTTAACCGGAACTCAAGCAACCGGGATTTTCAAGCAACTGGCAAAAAAAAAAATATTTGAAGAAATACAGTACATGAACAATTCAATTCAATTTTCATGTGTTGCACTTTCTGTCCTCCACCCCAGCCAGCCTTTTAATTACTATATTTCAAAAGAAAAATCAAATCACTACAGTGTTTATGGTATGGTATCATATGGTATAGTATCAGGTACAGTATTAGTCAGGCCTATTTTTAATAGGAACTCTCAAGAAACCAGAAAAATGTTATGTACTCACCATAACGTTCCATGTGAGTGGTTCATCTCGCCTTCATTCTCACTCATGGGTTCGGAGACGATCATCGGCTCTGACGCGGCCAAATGCAAAACCTCGAGGTTTTCAAACAGCTTGAGGCCCACTCCCTATCCCATGATGCACTGGTGCTTCCTCTGATCTTGTTTGCTTCAAACTAAGTTACCAGAAAAATATCCTGCCATAGAGGTATCAATAATACAGTTGACAAAGGCAACACAACCATGAGCTGTCCCAAGTTCTTGGTCCCCAAGAAAAACTGGAAGGGGGTTTGGAGGGTGGGATGCAAGAATGAAGACAAGATGAACAACTCATATGGAACGTTATGGTGAGTACATAACTTCTTTATGTGATGTTGTTCTATCTTGCCTTCATTCTCACTGATGGGTTAGCGTCCCAAGCGCCATCCTCCTCGGGTGGCTCACGGGAGTATATTCCTCAGGACCTTGGAACTAAAGGAGGTCCCGTGTCTGGGGGCCCTATCTTCTTTGTAATGAGTGATAAAGGTATGAGGCCTTGACCAAGTAGCTGATGCACAAATGGTGTCGAGTGGTAATTTGGACAAGAAAGCTGAAGAAGTGGAGACAGCTCTAGTTGAATGAGCCTTTACTCTTTGCTGTAATGGCATGTGGACAGAACTGTACATAAAGGATATACAATCTGATAACCATTTGGATAAGGTAGTTTTAACCACTGGAGCACCTTTCTTAGAATTTGAGAAGGAAACAAAAAGCTGTTCCGACTTTCTAAAATCCTTGGTCCTGTCTAAATAAAAACAAAGCTGCCTGTTTACATCAAGTTTGTGCAGCACACATTCCATCCTATTAGTGTAGTTCGGGGAAAAAACAGGCAATTCTATAGTCTGACTGATATTCGTCTCTGAAAAACTTTAGGTGAAAAAGAAGGATTTGTCCTAAGTGAAACTCTTTCCTTATGAAAAATCAAATATGGAGATTTAATGGACAAGGCCTGTAATTCTGAAACCCTCCGGGCAGAAGTAATAGCTACTAAAAATATAGCTTTCCATGACAAATATTTCAAGTCGCAAGATGCAGCTGGCTCTAACGGGGGTAGAATGATCCATGAAAGAACAAAATTTAGGTTTCAGGGAGTAGCCAGGGACTTAATGGGGGGGGGGTCTTAACTGTACAGTACCTTTAAAGAAGGCTTTTGAGAGTCTATGTGACATTATGTTAGAGCCTTGGTCACCAAGATGAAAGTTTAAAATTGCTGCCAATTAAACCCGAATGGTTGCTGCAGCTGCTTCCTCACTGAAAAGTTTAGTCAAGAACTCCAAAATGGACAAAATCAAAGCCAGATAACGGTCAATATTATTTTGAGATGCCCATATTTAGAACCTCTTCCATTTACTGAGATATAATTTCCTGGTAGATGATTTATGGGAGGATATCAAGACATGCTGAGCTGCGGCTGAGAGATTCTGAAACCTGTCTATACTGGGAAGTGGAGCAGCCATGCTGTTAATTTGAGAGACTGAAGAGCAGGATGAAGAGCCCCTGAAGAATGAATCAGAAGGTCCGGAACTGGGTCCAGGATCTAAGCTTCTTTTAATAGATGAGGCTGCAGGAAGGGGAACCAAATCTGATGAGGCCAGTGAGGGGCTATTAGAATGATGGTCCTTCCCACTGGGTATCAAAGGAAAGGGTAGAAAGGAGTAAAGGAGACCAATCATATACGAGCACGTCCCTTGGGGAATCTCCTGGAGAGGGGGGGATTAGGTCAAAGTAGCTGCTGCATTTTGTATTCATGGGGGTTTCGAAGAGATTGCAACAAGGCTGGCCCCATCCGCAAAATATCCTTTCCGCTACTTCCTTCTTCAGGGTCCACTTGTACAGCAATAGGATAGCCCTGCTCAGTTTGTCTGCTATCACGCTGGTCCTCCCTGGGATGTGCATTGCTATCAGAAAGTGCTGGGTGGAGGTAGCCTACTGCCATACTCTCAGGGCCTCTCAACATAGTGGGTAAGATCTGGTTACTCCCTGTTTGTTTCTATAGCAGACTACTGACATGTCTGTTTGTATCGCAATAGTCCCTACAGGAAGACAGTCGTGAAAGGACTGCAACGCTAGACGTACCGCTGTCATCTCTAGGATGCTGATATGGAAATGAGCCTTGTGTTCCTTCCATGTGCCTTGGGCTGTTCCTCCCTGATAATGCCTCTCCAACCCTATCAGGGAAGCGTCCATGGTCACTGTGGCAACTAGTAGTGGTAGTACAAAGGGACGGCCTGTGGTCACCAGGTGTGACATTAGCCACCACTGAAGATCTTTCTTGCAGGTGTTATCATAATTTGATGAGACATTGGAAGATCCTGAAAAGTCCATTGTGTGAACAGGAGCCACTGCAGAATGCGCATGTGCATGTGCCCCAGTGGGATTGCAACAACTGCTGCTGCCACTGTACCTAAGAGTTTGAGAACCATAGACGCTGGTGTATACTGGCGTAAGAGAAGAGTTTGAACCTGCTGTCGAAGAGACAATACCCTTTCTGACGGAAGTCTTAACGTCATAGTGATGGTGCCCAAGTCTGCTCCTATAGACATGATATGCTGCGATAAGGCAGATTTCTAAAATTTATGGTAATCTCCAACTGGTTGCATAGTTTCATGGTGGTGTCCCTTGCATGGATGAGATGATGCCTGGTGATGGCGGTAAGGAGCCAGTCGTCTAGATGCAGAAACACTTGAAATCCTTGACATCTCAGGTGAGCCATGACTACTGCCATGCATTTGGTGAACACTCTGGGGGCTGTAGTGAGACCAAAGGGAAGAATCCAAAACTGATAGTGACTGGCTCCCAGCCAAAAGCGCAGATGACCCCCTGGATGGTCTGTCCATTTTTATATGATAGACCTCCAGGATGCGTACTATCGAGCACATCCAGTTGTCTTTCCCTAAGAAGGGAAGTACCGACTGTAGCGTGATCATCCGGAACTTTGTCTTTTTTACAGACTTGTTCAGTCTGCTGAGATCCAAGATGGGTCTCCAGTCCCCGGTTTTCCTTGGAACGAAAAAGAACCTTGAGTAAGTTCCGGATCCTCTCTGGTCTTCTGGGACTGGTTGGATGACTTTTTTTTCCAGCAACCTGTGAATCTCTATGGTTGCTTGTTCACTGTGATTGGGTTGAATGTCTGGGATTTTTCTTAAAGGGGGGTGACAAAGGGAATGGAGTATCCTCTGGATATGATGCTTTGTACCCAGCTGTCATTTGCTATTTTTAACCAGGTGTCTGGGTACAAAGACAAGCATCCCCCGACTGCCTCCAGAGATGGACAAGGGGGCCTCCTTTCAGGAGTGCTGATAGGGCTTTCCAAAGAGCTGATCTCTGTCACCCTGATTCTGCGGACCCCCTCTGCTGCGTAGATGGCATCTTCTATTATTACCACCTCCTCTGCCTCTGGAGAGGGGGTTCACCATGAGTGTCCTGGAAAGCTCCTCGAGTTTTACAGAACCACATCTTCCCTCCCTTCTGACCTTTGGGGTAAGGTCTGGTAGGGGGTGGAAAAACGGACACGGACGGCAGACAGTCTTACCATCTTGCTCACAACTGGTAAGTGATTCCTTCACTTTGGGTCCAAAGAGGGATGAACCATCAAAGGGGGTGTTGGTAAAGAATGACTTAAAGGGCTCCGCAAGGGAACATAAACACATCCAGGAATGTCTCCTAAGAGCAATTCCTGTACCCACTGCCCTGCTCATTCCATCAGCTGCATATATCGGATGCATAGAAGAGTTCACAAGAGAATTGAGGGTAGCAAGCTGGGAAGTTACTTTGACACCCCCACAGCTACTGCACCCTGTAGAGTATCTCCCAGCTCTTGCAGGAGATCTCTTTGTAACCTAGTAAAGTGTGTGAGATAGTTTAGCAATTGAAGGGTAAAGGTCACTGAACTAAACATGTGCTTTCCGTATCTGTCCATGATCCTGGAATCCTTATTAGGAGGATGGACAGACGTAGAAGTCTCTGAAAATTCCTTCTTGGTAGCTGCAGCCACCACCATGGCATCAACTGGTACTCTTTTGGTGAGAAAAGCCTTGTCCTGGGGGGGGGAGGTTATAAATTTGTTAGGCCTCCGAGGGACAGGTTCCATGGTATCTGGGGACTCCCATGCCTTATGAGAGACTAGGTCAATCAGCTTATCGAAAGGCAGAGACACACAAGTGACAGATGGCCGAGACCCGAAAGCCTTCAGGTAGAGTGAAGGCTTTCGTGTCAGTGGTGGAGGGCTGAGACCTGAAAGCCTTCAGGTAGACGGACTCATCATCAGTAGGGTTGATGGCCTTCTAGCCACCCCTCTATTTAAGAATTTCCAAGATATCCCCAAAGGAGATATCCTCAGAGGGGGACCATGGGGACCCATCTGACTCATCTAAGTCCGTATCTGAGGTGACTGATTCCTGTGTGGGAGTCCAGATGCTTCCTCTTGCAAGTTCTTTTCCTAGGAACCGCATCAGTGGGTGCTTCTGGTGAGGTCACGGAAGAACATGCTTCTCCCAATGGGGCTACCTGAGGCTCTGAGTTTCTACACTTCTTTGGGATTTGTGGAGCAGAGGAAGACACTGGTGCCTTTGGGGAGGAGGTTGCCAGATCTGACAGTGTGGTTTCCCGAGGGGACAATACTCTCCTCATGGCATCGAAAGCCCCCCTGGCTTCGATGGGAGGGAAACACTAGATCCAAAACAGGCGATGATTCCGCCCGTACCAAAGCAGTGGGCTCAGAGCCAGAGGTAGATGCTGAACTCATCTGAGCCGAAGCCCTGAGAGGCAAAGTCAGAAACTAAAGGTCAGTTCGACTATCCTCCCTGGACCCGAACCAGTGTCGGCTCCCAGACACCAAGGTCGGCACCAAGCAAGTCTGAGTCAATGGACCCGACAATCCTGGAACAGTTGTCGGTTCCGATACTAGCATCAGCTCCGAACACTCCAGCTCCGAAGCCTCAAATCAGATTGGAGGAGGAACAACAGTAGTAGGACTGGGATTGGACAGTTCCGAAGCTGCTGTGGTCGGCGCCAATAAAAGTTTGGCCAACACTGGTGTCTTCGGAAGCCTCTGCACCACACGATCCATGTCCGTGTCAGATAATCTTGAGGACCGAGAAGAGGCCACAGAAGAAGCAATGGACTGCAATATGGGAGATTTAAGGGTCGGAGATACCGGTTCCAAAACCGGGGACCGGCTCCTACCCACAATGATAACCAACAGCTCTGAGACCTGTGGAGCCGAGGTCTATGTCTTTTCAGAATCTCTGGTTGGAGTTGAAACGGTTTTCTTTGGCTCTGATCTGGAAGCCTCTTTACAAGAAGGTTTAGAAGTTTTCTCATGTGAACTGCCTTTGTCTAAGGACTCTTGGAATGGAAATTTTAACAATCCCCTTGCTATCAATTTTCTCTTTCTTTCGTGAAGCACAATGCTGCTAAACGAATGACAAATAGAGCAATCCTCTTGTAGGTGAACTTGACCTAAACAGTAGACACAGTCTGAATGTCCATCTGTGATGGAAATCTTCTGTCTGCATTTAGGGCATTTTTTGAAGCCTGACTTCGACTTTTCCTGCTGAGACATATTGGCACAAGGAAAAACAATCCCCTCAACTACATGCTAACTACTAATACTTAGCTGAGAAACAATTCTCCAGATAGGGAAATACAGCAGGCTAAAACTACAGATATGTAAATATACAGTCCAACACACAAGAATAGCTTGCAAAATAAGATATCAGCCTTAACTTCAGGCTATCCAACTGCACTATAAGAGGAAAAGAAAAAGAAACTTTAACTTCAAACTTGTTGAAAGAATTTGGATAGGAGGTGAACTAGGCCCAAAGAGAAATGGGCACACGACAGAAAATTGTTTAAACAACAAGTGCCGAAGCACCTAGAATAAACTATCCTGCACAGCACTAATTAACAATAAACCCCCCAAAAATCTACAACTAGCTAAGAAAGAAGATCAAAATTAAGTTATATTCACTGGCCTGAGCTGGTGAACACCCGATCTGTTGCAGCAGCAAAGGAGATCTGGGGGAAGCACCAGTGCATCATGAGATAGGCAGTGGGCCACGAGATGGTTGAAAACCTTGACCTTTTGCAACTGGCCGAGTCAGAGCCGAGGATTGGCTCCAACCCCCATCAGTGAGAATGAAGGAGAGATAGAACATCATCACATCTACAGTTATTTGGTATCGACCAATCCAACCTTATTGGAATATTAATATGTCGAACACCCAGGTGACGACAGAAAACATTCTGAGATGCACAAGAAACTTCTCCCCCCCGAACAGTGTTAATGCATGAAATGCATCTAATGGCTGATGAACGTGGCAAATTATCCAGATTTGGGTACCAGGCAGTAACTACAGTGGACCACAGGGAAACAAGAAGAGAGGGGTAGTTGTGATAAGTAGGAACTTGAACTACAAGTGATTTGACAAACTGGTGGACAAGGGGAACAGGTTTGTTGCTTCAAAGCTGATAAGAGAAGCTATGGTCTACACATTTGTACGTAACATACAGCTCCTTGAGTCTTCATTGACGAGTCAACTTTAGGACTAGTTACAATGAAATACTTAATTTCATGAAGGAATTTCCATCTCGGATTGAGATTTTAACCTAATTACTAATGCCAGGGATGTACAAGGGGGACTTAGGGGACTGAGGATAACTAGGATTGGGCAATATTTTAGAATGCTGACTGAAATGCTAAAAATGCTGGATGTAAGCAGAAGAGGAGTGGAAACCCACCCCTCTCAATTTACATACTATTCTAAGGTACACAGAAGATTCTCTAGAACAGACAGAATTTATATCCTAGGAAAGTACAGGCATTTGATGAAGGAATTGGAAATCACAGCAACAGTTTTATAAGACCATAGTCCTTTGCTGTTAACATTAAGAACAACTGCTCTGAAATGCTAGAAACACTGGAGGTTCTCAGTGAATTACAGCAACTGAAATCAGTTTTGGTAGTGATGCTAAGAGGTGGGCAAACTGGATAGGACAAAGGTAATTAACCCACATAGAGACCTAATTTTAGACCAGGAGGAGGAGAAGAAAAAGAAAAGTGAAGAGAGATCCTAAAAGATTACTCTGTGTAGAAAAGGGAGCACAAGTGATTTGCCTTAGCAGAATGGAAGGAATGGCTTATGCCACAACAAAATAGGAATGCTTGGGAGGTACTAGACCCAAATCTAGATGAAGAAAATGTGAAGCAAAATCAGAAAAAAATGAGTACACTTGAAAGTGAAAGACAATTTTGGGTTAAGTCCTAGCAAATTAACTTCCTAGGGAACTCTTCAAAAGCACAAAAATGTGGTTTTAAGACTAAGGACAGCTAAAGTGAAGAGATGGGTACATGAAGTGGCGAAACAAAAGACAGACATATTGTGGAAGATCCAGACAATATTCTAAATTACTCTGTTAAATAATTTTAGGATTTATATAGGGAGTTTGTGTTATATTTATAGCCTTTGGCTTTGAAGATGAGGTATTCTGAAGTAAGGGGTTACCAGTTGGAGATGGTGAAATTAGCCCCGGTTATTCACTCATGAAATTATCAGACCCAGGCAGGCATTTAGAAACACTTTTTGACAGTACAGAAATTTGGGGAAATTTCAGGATACCTGGGGATTTTGGACAAATGCCAATGTTGCCACTTAACTATAAATTCTCAGAAAGACTTGGTAAATATCCTAATTTATGGGAATGTCAAACTGTAAAATACCTTGCAATTTCCCCATCTTAAGACCCATCTCAAAGGAAGAGGAAAGAAAACTACTTGTACAAGAAATACTGTCAGAAGCTTCAAATAAAAATTAGTGTTCATTAATTATAGCAGATTTATGAAAAACATTATCGACCAAGAAACTCTGGGCCATTTAGAAAAAGAAGCAACTGAGGAAGTGCAAAAATATAAAGAACAAAATCTAGAAATTTTTGAAAGGTGTAAAAAAAGAAATATGGAAATGGGAAAGAAATATCTGACATGGTGCATTATTTATGCAAAGGATAAAGCCAAATTAATCAATACAAAAAAGCAGCCCTAAAGATATTCAAAGAGAATTACCGGCAAAGGCACCCAGCTATGTAAAATTACACAATACAAAAAACAAGAACATAAAGAGGGAATGTAGAACAGAAGATGAGTAAAGTAGAAGTTAAAAAAACAGAAGCTGAAGTTATGGATTACCTGCAAAGTGAAGGATTTGGTGTAGAAAGTCTAGCACAGGTTATATCACAGCATGACAGAAAAATGAGTCCCCCAAGTAAGGAGAAACAGAAGGAGCAGGAGACATCTGAAGATGGGAAAGATATTTAATATGCTGCAATATTTATGCACAGGAGAAAGCAAAACTAATCGATAAAAAAAGAGCAGCACCAGATATCTCAAGAGAAATACAGGCAAAGGTATCTGGATATGGAAAATTTTACAATACAAAAAAAATAAGAAAACAAACCGGAAAAGTAGAAAAAGAGGATTAGTAATGGAGAAGTTAAAGAAATAGTAACTGAGGTTGTGGATTATCTGCGAAATGAAGGATTTAGTGTAGAAAATCTAACTTTGATAACATCACAGCAGGATAGAGCAATTGATACCCAAATTAAGGAGAAACCAGTGGAGTGGGAAACATCTCATCAGTTGCCATATGAAGATACTTCGGACCCTTCCATAGGAAACCAGTAGAAAAGTTTAGTTGGAGTTGCACAGCAAGGGAAGGAAAAGGAAACTGTGGCAACTCTGACGCAGTCAGTGTTGTGGAGTAATAGGCCAGTGAGTTCCCATATGAAACAGCAACAGATACAGGATAAAACTGAAGAGAATGTGGCACAGAAAGATGTTCTTGAACTTTCATTCTTCATCTCCTGCGGACATTCTATGGAATGTGCCCTCAGTTTAGAAGCAAATGATCTAAGAGAAGAGTTGCTTGATTTTATACAGTCGGACAGATATATTAAGATCAATGAAAGAAATAGACTACAGAAAGTCAATAAAACCTAACGAGTTAGAAAGTTTGAAATTACTACAGTAATTAGGACCATTCATACATACTGATGCGATATAACAGAATTAAACAGGATATATTAGTGTGCAGCTAAATTAGTAACAGATAAAGTTTTACCACAAAAACACAGGGCAGTAAGGGAAAGTAAAGGGAAAAATCAAATACCATCATGGAAGTACTGAATTGAGAGTGCTATAAAGCAATTAAGAAAAGAGGTGTCACTGTTAGAAGAGTATAGAAGTGGGACCAGATCAACAAAAATACTCAGAAAGATAGATGTGATAAAGGCAATGTGCAGTATCAGAAAAGATCAGGATCTATCATGCACCACTGCAAATATTAAACAAAAAACATCAACACAGGCAGAAAAACTAAGCCTACAAATACAAAGGAACAGTACTAACTAAGCAATTTATTGATGACCCAAAAACGTTTTATACAGAACTGTGAAATAAGGCAAAAGGAATTGAAACACCACCAGAAAAAGAAGAAACAGATGCATCTTGGAGAAAGATCTATGGAGATTCTGTGGAAAAGAACGAAAATGCTAAATGGATAGAAAAATTCAAAGACAGAATAAGAAGTTCAAATGTACAAGATATGAAATGGGATGAAGTAACGGCCAGAGAAACTGAAAAAAGTTGTAAAGCTCCTAAATTGGAAAACCCCAGACCCAGATACAGTACCTAACTTTTGACTAAAAGTATTAACATCTTTACATAAAGATTTAGCCATGAGTATGAACAATTTGTATTTGCACCCCGAATAGACACCAACCTGGTTAACAGGAAACAATGCTCCTACATAAGAATGAACCTGCAAGCTATCCTACAAACTACAGCCCATGAACATGCCTTCTGACGACGTATAAACTATACACTGGAATTGAAGCTGACAGAGTTTACAGTCACTTAGAAAAAAACTCAATCATGGCAATAGAACAAAAGGGTAAAAAAAAAGAAAGTCACATGGAACAAAAGATCATTTCTGATAAGTCAAGTCATAATGGAGAAGTGTAAAAAGGGAATAATCTAAGTATGGCATGGATAGACTATAAAAATGCATTTGACAGTATCCCACATTCATGGACAAAAGACTGCTTAAAAATGTATAAGAAACACCCCACACTGATTGATTACTTTACAACAACCATGAAACAGTGGCAAACCACTTTGCAGTTAAGCCATGATAAAGGACAAATTATAATTCCAGGGATAAAAATTCAAAGGGGGATATTCCAGGATGACTGTCACCGCCGCTCTTTTGTCTTGCCCTTAACCCATTAGGCTGTCTACTTAATAACAGGTGAAGTGGTCATTGACCTGGTGGAATGTGCTCTCACAGGCAGAGATAACTTAAGATTAGGTCATGGCTACAATTGGGCCCCCAGAAAATAAAGTATAAAGACTTCTCATCTTCTTTTTGTTGATGACTTAAAACTGTATAGTTAGTCAGTTCAGGAATTGAAAGCACAGCTGCAAGTGGTCAAAACTTTTTCAGATGATGTAAGAATGTAATTTCGTCTTGATAAATGTCCAAAGACAACCTCTAAATCAGGAAAGCTGCAGCACCAACAAAACATCAGTTTGGGACAGGAATGTGATATAAAAGAACTTGAGCAAGAGGGAGAGTTAAATATTTGGAAACTGATGAAGGATCAACAATAAAACGAACAAACGCAAATAAAATTTAGTAACGAATATTTTTACAACACTAAAATGAATACTGAAAACAGCGCTGACATCTAGAAACAAAGTTCAAGCTATAAATCAATTTGTTCTCCTTGTCCGAACTTAGTTTTGCAGTGACTGACTGGTCTAAAAGGCCTTAGATCGGTTGGACAGGAAAACAAGAAGGATGCTTCATGCTTTTTAAGTGATTTATAAAAAAAATCAGTGCATACCAAGACTATATATTCCCCTGTTCTGAAGGAGGTATGGGCCTCCTCAAAACTGATTACATGTATAGATCTGTAATTGTGGGATTGCACAGATATCTGCTGACCTCAAGACCCAAACATAGTGAAAGTTTTAAAACATGAGGAAAATAAGTCTAAGATGACTTCCCTGCTTAGTTTAGAAGCAGCATATCAGTGTCAAGCAGGAATGGAAATCAAACCAGAAGTAAATCAAGCAGCAACTGAATGTGCCAGAAAACAAAAGAATAAGGTGAAGGATCATGTGAGAAGGCAAGGCATACGGAAAATGCATAAATATAGTTGCAAGTACAGAAAACTCGTGGAACACCCTCATGATGATCAGGATGAAAAGCAGGAATGGTTAAGGAGAAGTGAATTTAAACCAAAAGATGAAAGGTTAATATTGTTAGCCAAAGATAGTGGAATATACACATATGTTGGTTTAAAACGTCAACTAAACATGTGGGCAAAACAGATAAATTTAGACTTTGTAAACAGTACTGGAAACATCTTGTTGCCGATTGTGATATACGAATGGCAGAAGCACTTTACAATGAAAGGCATAATAATGTGGCAAGACTGTTGCATTAGGAATTGTGCAAACATTATAATATTGAAGTAGCTGAAAAACATTGGAAACTTGTCACAAACATTACAGAAAATGATGAAGTTTAAATCACATGGGATCACCCATTACCAACAGTTCAAAAAACAGATGTGAGAAAACCAGATATAGTCCATGAAAAGAAGAAAAAAGTAGCACTGATCATTGAAACTTCTACAGCCAGTGACTATAACGTCTTATGTACAGATAGACACAAAGTCATAAAATATCAGAATTTGCAGGCAGAAATTAGGGCACTGTGGAAGAAGGATACCAAAAAGTTCCAACAGTAGTAGGGGCAACAGGGTCTTATAAAAAAAATAATTTACAGTCATACTTGGATATGTTACCACTATATGTAACTCCATACAAACTGCAGGAGTCATTACTGGGCACACTGCGGGTGCTGCAAAGAGCACTTCTGACCAACATCAAAGATTGAAACAATGCTAATTTCATGAACTTTAATCATACTTTGAGTTATGAATGGGGACCATTCCTGTCATGGTATTAGAAAACCAAAAATACTTGGAAAATTTAAAAAAGGGAGAAGATTATACCCCTATTGAGGGGTATGATGAACTGAAAATCCCCAGAACTGGATAGAATTCTTACAGAGCTATATAAGCAGGGTGTGGAATGTGTGTTAAATAGAATTCAGCAAGTCTTAATTTAGTGAAGCTCATCCAGGAGACACACTCTTTCTTTAGTGAATGGAAGCTACTGGGTATGGATCTAGATCAGAATGTACAAACCTTACAAATGTTCAAGCTCTCTCCCAGGCCTTCTATTACTTCTAAGTAGTTCCTTTGGTCCAAGGCAAGCCTTTTCTAGGGATTGGAATAATGCAATGAGAGGCTTTATTTGGTGACAGGAAAAACACATATTTCTTGGTAGCAGTCAATGCTCCCAAACAGTCAAGGAGGCCTGGGGCTACCAGATTTAAATGTTTACTGGACAGTGGTACAGTTGAAGAAAGAAGTTATGTTCTTACCATAATGTTCCATCTATGTTGTCGATCTTCATCTATTCTTGACAGCTGGGTTACAGTTCTGTTCCATGGAACCGGTTCGACTGTTACACAGCTCGCGTCGGCCCAAAATTTCTTGAGGTAAATGTCTACCCACAATGCCCCTCTCTAAACTACCTCAGATCAAGTTTGCAGACTCATATAAAGGTGGAAGAAACTTTACCAAAATGAAGATGCCATGTCCAAGGTGTGTTCTAACAAGACACCCAGGACCAAGATTTGTTCCTCCAGGAATCCACAGGAGGGAGGAGGAAGGTGGGATGCCAAGAATAGATGAAGATCAACAACACAGATGAAATGTTATGGTAAGAACATAACTTCTTTATCGGATGTTGTCAATCTTTATCACTTGACAGTTGTGACTGAGTCCCTGGCTACTTTAGATCCTGGGTGGCCCTATGGAAGGATATTCCTAACAACCACAGAAAAAAAGAAAGCCCTTCCCCTGGAGACCAGATCCCACTTGTAATGAGTTATTAAGGTATGTGGAATAGCCCACATTGCTGCTGCACATATATCACTCATGGAAGCCTTGGAATGGAAAACAGCTGAAGTAGTCAATGACCTGGTGGAATGTGCTCTCACAGGCAGAGATAACTTAAGATTCCTTTTGTTATAAATATAAGTAATACAGTCTCTCAGCCATTTTGACAAAGTAACTTTGGAAACAGATTTCCTTAAAGTTGGGCCAGAAAAGGATACAAACAACTGTCCTGATTTCCTAAATTCTTTAGTTCTGTTGAGGTAGAAATGTAATTGTCTGTGAACATCCAACAGGTGTAGACAATATTTCCTTTGATGGAAAAACTGGGAAAGAAAACTGGCAAGTCTACGGCTTGATTAATATTGGACTCTGAGACAACCTTTAGAAGAAAGGATGGATTAGTTCTGAGTGTAACGCTGTCCTTATGAAAAATTAAGGGGGTTTTGAACACAGGGCCTGTAACTCAGACACTCATCTTGCAGAAGTTATCTCTGTGAGGAAAAGCATTTTCCAGGAAAGAAGCTTTAAGTTGCATCTTGCTGCTGGCTCAAGGGGATAATTACCAGAGACTGCAGGTTGACAGATCCCATGGAGGTAGGGAGTCTTTAAATGGAGGCTTTAAATGTATGCTTCCTTTGAGAAAGACCTTACATAGTCTACGTGAAATTAAAGGAAGGTCTCCGAAGCCATTATGGAAATTAGAGATGGCAGCTAAAATGACTAATAGTGCAGGCAGAAGCTCCTTTAGCAAAAAGGTTGGCTAGAAATTCTAAAATGTTTTCCATCAGGGCAGAAAAGGGGTCAAGATTATTATCACAAGCCCATACTGAAAATCTCTTCCATTTACTGATGTAGAGTTTCCTGGTTTATGAGGTGCCAGCAGAATTTTTTGCACCAGGGATGGTATATCATTATGCTGAGCGACTAACGGAATTGGAGGCTGGGATGCACCAGTCCCTGAGGGTAAGACAGTAGATCCAGAACTGGATCCGGAATCCATTGACAGTGAACTATATGAGGCCATAGAAAGGGAAACCAAACTTGGCGAGGCCAATAGGGTGCAATGAGGATCATTTTCTTTCTCAACCTGGCTGCTTTCTTGAGAAATAGTAGGGTCAGAGGGAAAGACAGAGGAGACCAGGGGGCCAATCGAGGAGAAGAGCATCTTCTCAGGGACTCTCCCTGAGGGGGATTAAAGTAAAGTAGCTTCTGCACTTGCTTTGGGGTAATGCAAAAAGATTGCAGCAAGGCTGGCCCCAGTGATGGAAAATCCTCTTCGCTATATTGGGATTGAGAGAACACTTATGAGGCAGCAGCAGATGCATTCTGCTGCCTCTTCGCTATATCGGGATTGAGAGAACACTCATGAGGCAGCAGAATGCATCTGCTGAGCTTGTCTGCTATCACTGCAAATCCACAAACCAAACAAACAGACAAACAAAATAATCCACAGGAAACCTCGAGAGGAACAGCACCCAAAAAAATACTGTCCACAGCGTTAGCGAGACCAAAACTTTAATAAATCCAAAAACCCAAAGAATAAGCACTTTCGTTCCGTATAAAATAAGGAACTTCATCAGATAATTCAATATAACAGTTTTCCATTTAAATACACTCATTAGAGAGCGTAATACGTACGTTAAAACACTATGATTAGCTGCAGCCACTCAAATCACATAAAAAGCACGCATCCCCTCTATAAAACAGAGAATACAAAACACATTATCTCCATAAACAAAAATATCTTCAAAATAAACCTATAAACCTTCAAAAGAATACTAAGACACATAAAATAATAATAAAATAATAATGATACTTTTGATACTTAAGGATAGTGTGTAACAAGGCTTCAGTTAAAATCTGGTTAAAATGTTGCAAAATATTTTTAACACACTTAATATAGTCACACAAGTTTAAAAGTATGTATCAAAGTTAAAAGATGTTAACACAAGTTACTTTTTTATGGGGTTTGTGTTATTTTACAAGATCTGATATGTTGCTGTCTACATGCACTTGCTGGATATAAACAAAATGGTATTTTTTATTTCTTATGAAGTGATTCCAGGACAGGTTAATGTTCACAGGCTTTGTTATTTTTTATATTATTTTATGTGTCTTAGTATTCTATTGAAGAATTTATAGGTTTATTTTGAAGATACTTTGTTTATAGAGATAATATGTCTTATATTCTCCGTTTTATAGAGGGTGTGCATTTTTTTTATGTGATTTGATTGGCTGCAGCTGATCATAGTGTTTTAACGTATGTATTATGCTTTTTAATGAGTGTATTTAAATGGAAAACTGTTATATTAAATTATATGATGAAGTTCCTTAGTTTATACGGAACAAAAGTGCTTATCCTTTGGTATTTTGGATTTTTTTTAAGTTTTGGTCTCCCTAACGCTGTGGACAGTTTTTATTGGGGTGCTACTCCTCTTGAGGTTTCCTGTGGATTATTTTGTTTGTCCGCTATCACATTTGAACTCCCGGAAATGTGCATTGCTATCAGAAAGCAACTGGAAGCAATGGCCCATTGCCACACTCAAGGGCTTCTAGACACAGGGGGTAGGATTTGGTTCCCCCTTGTTTGTTGATGTACCAGACTATGGACATGTCTGATGGGATTACAATTGTTCCTTGAGGGGGGACAGACTGAAATGCTTGCAATGCCCTCAGCTCCAGGACACTGACATGCAGGCTGGCCTCTATCAGGGACCAAGTGCCTTGGACGGTCCTTCCCAGATAATGCCTCCCCACCCCATCCGGGAGGGATCTGTGGTCACTATGGCCTTGGGTTGAGGAGGGACAAACGGGTGGCCCAAAAGAATTTTTTCAGATTGCATCCACCAGGATAGGTCCTTTTTGCAGTGACTGGTGATAAAAATGAGATGATGCATTGGATAGGTTAAAACTGACCATTGATTCGCAAGAAGCCATTGTAGTAACCTCATGTGGAATCTCACTAACGGGACTAAAGTGACAGTTGGTGCCATGGAACCCAAAGCCTGAAGCACTAGTAGGGCTTGTAATCTGTGAAGGGGAAGGGAGGCTACACATGACAGAGTGTTTAGATGAGCTATTATGAACTCCAGGTCCTGACAGAGTCAGTTGAGACCTCATATGATTGACTGTGATGCCTAGACGCCAAAACAAATGCAGAGTGAATTCTGCTGTCTGAAGCAATAGATGTCTGGTGGAGGTGGTGATGAGCTAGTCGTTTAGCTATGAAAACACCCAGAATCCATGCAGTCTCAAGTTAGCTGTTACTGCTGACATACACTTGCTGAACACCCTGGGGGCTGTGGTGATATCAAAGGGCAGCACTCAGAACTGAAAATGGCTGGCTCCCAGCCAACATTGGAGAAATCATCTAGACCGTACATCTATCTTCATGTGGTAATACGTGTCATGAAGGTCTATCAAGCTCATCCAATTGTTTTCCTCTAGAAAAGGAAGTACAGACTGAAACATAACCATCCAGAATTTGGACTGTTGAACAAATTTGTTTAAGAAGCTGAGATCCAGAATTGGTCTCCAGTCCCATGTCTTCTTTGGCACTAAAAAGAACCATGAGCAAATTCCAGATCATATCTGGTCTGGTGGGACTTCTTGGATGACTCTTTTTCTAGCAGCTTTTGTAATTTTAAGACTGCTTCGTCCCTCTGATTGGGTGGAACCTCAAGGAGTCTTGTTCGAGTTCTTGGGTAAAAGGTGAAGGAATAAGGCAATCTCTGGTAATAATTCTCAGCACTCAGGCATCTGTGGTTATTCGTCACCAGGCTGTTGGATGCAGAGAAAATCTTCCCCCAACTGCCTCCAAAAGAAAACAATCAGGCCCACTTTCAGGAGCACTGGTAGGTTTGGCCAGAGAAGGAATCTCTGGAACCCTGATACTGCGGGCCACTCCTGCCTCTAGGATGGCATCTTCCATTAGAGCTGCCCCCTCTGCCCTGAGGAGAGTTTCCACCATGTGTGTTCTGGAAAGGCCTCTGGGACTTTTTTGAACCACATCTTCCCACTCCTCTGACTCCTAGAATAGGACCGTTGGGAGGCAGAAAAATGTATGCCCACTGCAGACAGGGTATTTCCATCTTTCTCACACATGGCTAGAGTTTCTTTAACTTTGGGGC
The DNA here is from genome assembly GCF_019279795.1 of Protopterus annectens. Classification (NCBI taxonomy): domain Eukaryota; kingdom Metazoa; phylum Chordata; order Ceratodontiformes; family Protopteridae; genus Protopterus; species Protopterus annectens. Next base: position 572,104,893 of record NC_056747.1, read on the forward strand.
CAAGCAAAGAAAATCTGTCAAAAGGGGCACTGACGAAGGAACACTTGAATGACTCCACAAACTTACACAGGTGCGACTCTTGAACCGGCTGACCTGGTCGCCCCTTCGGCTGCATGTGCAATGAGCCTCATGGACGAATTAGAAATAGACTCCAGGGAAACTAACTGGGAGGCCACTTTTTCTTGCACCTCATCAGATAAAGCTCCTGCTAGGGTGTCCGACAGCTCCTTGATCAGATCCCTCTGAAGCCTAGTAAATGTATCATGAAATTTAAGGTCCTAAGTGTGAAGGTCGATGATGCATAAACCCACTTTCCAAATCTGTCCACTGCCCTAGACTCCCAGTTAGGGGGATGAACAAAGAAACCTTCCTCAGTTAGTTCCTTTTTAGTGGCCGCTGCCAACAGCATGGCATCTACTGCTAAACCCTTCACCCAGTGCTGTTGATCCTCAGGAGTGGACAGTATTTTATCTGGTCTCCGGGGAATCGGTTCTATGGAGTCAGGCGTCTTCCAAGCCCTCTGAGTGATCAACTTAATGATATTGTCTGTGGGAGTGGTCACCCAGGAAGTGGATGGGCAAGCTCTGAAGGCTTGCAAGTACACAGTTTCCTCAGAGGTAGGGTCTTTGGGCTTCCAGTCACCCCTCTGTTTAAGAATCTCCAGAATGTCTCCACAGGAGATGTCTTCCAGGGGTAATGGGGGAAACCCTCCCTATTATCGAAATCTGTGTTCTCAGTGATGGACTCTTCAGGGGAGTACAGGTGTTTCCTCTTACACAGCTTCTTCCGTGGGGACTCTTCAGTGGGAACATATGGAGAAGACTCAGAAGAAGGGCGATCCTTAGTCAGAATCTCTTGCATCCTTGGAGCTCGCTGTCTGGGCACAGAGGCTGGTGGATTCTCCAGGTAAGCAGGGGTGATGGGGTGAGACTATGGTAGCACAGGAGCCACCTGGGAAGCTGCGGTGGCCGAGGCCCTCTCCATAGCATGAAAGGCAGGACCCCCCCCCCCGAGGAAGGATGGGAGCCTGGACCCGAGACAGACAAACTCAGAACCAGAGTTACACCCTGCCCCAAGAGACCTACCTCCAAAGCTGGAGCCGAGGAAGGACCCTCAGCCATCATAGTCCAAAGAGGTAAGGATGACTCTGAATAAACAACAAGAGTCGACTCAACCCCCTCTGGAACCAATGGAGGAGGCATGATCCTGGGAACCCATCAGATCCAAAGGTACCGAGTGAGTCTGCCGAGCCCAGAACCGAAGACAGGAATGTTGTCAGTGCAGAGGCCAAAGCAGCCTGAGTGGTTGAAGACTCCAAGGCCTGCAATGAGGTCAGAGGAGGAATATATGTTGAGAATGCTGGGGGAATACTCTCCTGTTCCAGGTGGGAGAGGGAGCTGAGAAGAACCAGGAAGACCCCTAGCTGTCAGTAGTTGATCCACCAAACTTACTATATCTACTTCTATAAGACTCCTGGAGGAGCAAACAGACAGTCCGGAGGAAGATTCTGGCCTTTCTATAAATGGGTTAGGAAGCTGACCCAGGAAGGTGTCAATAGATGGGGAATATCTTGACCTGGGTGTGTAGAGAACTTCAGTCTTTGGCACAGATATAAGAGAAATAACCTGTGGAGCAGCAGAAGTTGGCACTGACGTGGAAATTAAGGAAGCCGGTGTCGTTACCAGTGCCGGTAATGTAGCTGGTGGCAATGGCGCCAAAGTAGTTGGTGCCAAGGAATCAGTCCATTCTGTGAGATTCAGAACCACTGGTTTCGGTTCCAAGGAGGAACTAACAGATGGATACTTATGTTTTTTTTACGTTGGTGCCTATGGAGACGTCTACACCAAATGACTAGCTTTTGAACCAGAGGCCTTAGGAGGCTGGTCAGCCTTAGACAAAGCTTCTTCAAAGGGGGCTTTAAGAAGCCCTTTAAGTAGAAGTTTATAATTTGCTCTACCAGGGCCTTAGTACTGAAACCCTGGCAGATACAGCACTGTAAATCCAAATGAGGAGCACCCAAACAATAAACACAAGAATCGTGCCCATCAGAGTTTGGCATTTTTCTGACACTCCTGGCACTGCTTAAATCTGGTGGTGCTCTGAGTTTTCTGCTTAGAAAAAGGTAAGGCAGAAAACCAGTTGGAAGGTACACACACACACATACACACAGTCGCACACTCTCAGAAGAAGGAAAGGGATTCTGCCAGCAATGGCAGAAAGAATTACCAACTGGTAGATAGGAAAGAGAGGTGAAACTACGAACAATGATAGATGAGAAATACAAATGGCTACATGAGGGGAAATCAACAAGAGGTTTACTCACTCGCACAAAAAGGTGGGTAGAAGAGAATATTAAGAGATATTACAAAAAACTGTTTAAGATAGAGTGAAAAGGATAAAGAATTATAAGACTTTACTTAGCTGTGAGAGGAGGATTGCCTGACTCATCTTAATGTATGAGCGGCAAATGAGATCTGAGGTAGTTTAGAGAGGGACATTGTGGTTAGACCTTCATCACAAGTGATTTTTGGCTGGCACGAGCTGTGTAATGGCTGAACTGGTTCAGAAGAACAGAAGTGTAACCCAACTGTCAAGAACAGATGAAGACTGACAACATCAGATATTTTGTTATATGGCATCATCAAAAGAACAGAACAAGGTGTAAAGAAATTGGGAAACAGATGCATATTACAACAGGCAATGGACTTGGACACCTTTCTATAGTTAGAAGATAAAAATCAGGAAGTAAAACCTGTGGATTCAGATAAGGTCAAATCATGACTGGTTTATAAAAGAAGGGGGCCTCAAGGAGGCACGGAACTAGCTGGTCTCAATCAAAGTGGGTGTAAAAAATATGAAATGTGGTCAAGATCTAGTAGAAATGTTTGGCAAACAGCATGATAGGTACAGATGAGACTCCCTGGAAGAAGCTCAGGCATTTCTAACTTGGAAAGAATTTTAACAGAAGCTGCTGGTAGGTAATGCAGCCTATACAATGTAGAGAAGAGTAGGGAATTATAAATATATATATATATATATATATATATATATATATATATATAGCTCTACTTCATATACACAAAATCCCACACCATCAAGCTTTAAAACATCGAGATGAAATCGTAAGCACATAAAAGCGAAACTTCAGAATAGTGAATCTTGTAAATTCGAAATAACTTTTGCGGATGTCAGAAAGCATTCTTATGACTGTAGATTGTGATGCTTTCATAAGAACAGATTCTACAAGTACTGTAATAACACAAAACAAAAAATATAGTTATCACCAATTTTGTTGTTGAAAATTGCATAGTCTGCATTCATAAGAATATTTTCTGACATCCGCAAAAGTTGTTTCGAGTTTACAAGAATCGCTATTCTGAATTTTCACTTCTAGGTGCTTAACAATTATTTCATCTCAATATTTTAAAGTTCAGTTATGTGGGATTTTGCATATATGAAATCGATCCACACATTTATAAAATATCTAAATATATATATATATATATATATATATATATATATATATATATATATACACATATACATATACATATATATATATATATATACATATACACACACACACACACACACACACACACACACACACACACACACACACACACACACACACACACACAAGATTGTTGCTAAAAGCTTAAATGGCATAATGGAGGAAGATGACAGACACTTTCCAAAGCTTGGTTCTGGAAAGTAAAGGATTCATTTCAAAACTGTATTTGATTAGAGAATGGGCAAACCTGTACATAAGCACCCTGACTGGAGAAAGAACGTTTTCCAACAGGGTATTAATGTACAAGTAATGCCCGCAGAAAAATGAGTCCACTGCTTCATGGAAGCATATCAAGCTGCTGTAGAGCTCGGACTGGGGGAGAAAAAAAAACAAAAAACTAATGTCTGTCATTACTTTACACTCACTAAGCAGTGCTTTTGCCGTTTAGCAAGTGTAAAAAAAAAATAAACAGAAAAAAGTGTATGGATGTGTATGAGTGTGTTTCTGCTTATGTCTGTGTGTGGAAGAATGCATGTGTGAAAGCAGAGTAGTCTGTGTGTGTAAGACAGATCAGTCTTGTGTGAGTGAATGTGTGTATGAAAGCAGCGGAGTGTGTGAGAGATTGAGAGAGACGGCGAGAGCAATCTTGTGAGAGTGAATGTGTACATGAAAGCAGGAGACACTGTGTGTATTACAGATCGAGAGAGAATGAGAGTGATGCTTTGTGAATGAATGTGTGTATGACAGCAGAGGAGATTGCATGCGAGATTGAGAGAGCGGTCTTGTGTACATAGCTCTCAACTGTCCAAATTTTTGCAGAATGTCCAGATTTTTGCTTTATTATTTTTTGTCTGTTACTCAAAAAATTGGTGGTTTTCTGAAGTCGTGTGGCAAATCAGTGAGGAGTGAATTCACTAAATAATGACAGGCATTTGAGTTTCAGGCTTTATATGGTTCAGAAAATGCACTGCAATACAATACCTTTTATTCTAAGAACTTTCTAAGTTCATAAGAGCAATATTTAAAATTTGTCCTTATTTTTGAGGGTTTGTCCCCCATTATTTTTGGCTTTGTCCAGAGGTTTTGGGCTAAGAAGTTCAGAGTTATGCTTGTGAGAGTGAATGCAAGTATGAAATCAGTGGAGACTGCGTATGTATATGTATGTGTGTGTGTGGAAGCAGAAGAGACTGTGTACGAGACAGAGGGAGAGAGAGTATGGGCTCTCAGTAAAATTGTTGTATTTTACTTACTTATTTTTTTTAAGTATATTTTTAGTTATACTTTTTTTGATGTAAAATGCTTCCTCCACCACCATTAACAAACACAACAGAAAGTTTGAAACATTATGCAAGGGAACTATTTTACATCAAAAATATTTAAAAAAATAATACAGTACTTAAAAAAGCTAAGTAAAACACAACAATTTTACAGACAGCCCCTTCTCTATGCACAACAATTCCTTCCAGCTTGTGTGTTAATATGTAATTAACACACTTCCAGGGGTGTAGAGGCCCGCCGCCTGTGGAGTTGGACCTCATAACACCCCTGGGCGGGAGTTAATTACATATTATATAACCTGTCAGGCATTATTGCTTTCTTATACATTACACAATTCCAAAATTAGAAGTAAATTAGAAGGAAATTAAGAAAATGGTGAATGTAAATTATGCAGCAAATCAGTGGGATTAAGATATACAAGGGCTTAAAAGTGATAAAGAACATGAGATCTCAGATCTTTATGTCGAAAGGCATAAGTGTTTCTATACATCACCTAGATGAATGCGGATGCTGTGGAAGGGGGTTGTGGACATCTGGCTTTATATATATACTTGGCTGTGCCCCAAATTACATGAGTTTAGATACATTATTCAAGAAATTGTGCAAACACTATGATCTAAGAAAGGACAGTAATCAATGATTACCTACATTTTGGGACTACAAGAAACAGGGGATTGGCACTGCCAAAAGAGGGATTTATTAAATGTAATATTTTTTTTTTTTGTGGGAGAAAAGGCTATTACAAAAAAGTGAAAAAAGCCAAAGCACTCTCTAAAGTCTACTTCAAGTGTGGTACTGTAACAATGTCATTGTCTGATGGGGGGCTGGCATAATGGTTAATATGCTCACCTCACAGACACACTGCATAGGGTATGACTCTCACCTTTGAGGGAAATTGGCTACTCTTAAAATGTCCCACTAGGGCAGCAGGCCTAGTACTTACTTATGAACCTATGTAATGGCTGGTTGTATACCTGTGAGAAACAGTACCAAACCCATGCATAAGCTTTACCAAGTTGGTCCTGATTGCAGTACTATCACACCAAGGGCTGCATTACACAAGGTTTTGGGTTCAGTCAGCCAACTAATTATGGAACCACGTAATGATGTTACTGAGAAACAGCTCATACTCCAGGAAAAACGTTAAAGAACAGCATATCCTTGTGTATCATACAGTCCATTCAAAGCAGAATTCACTCCTTAATTCTTATTATAGTCGCATCAGGGCATGACTGAAAGGTTCTAAAACTTGACTGCCTGATGATCATTTCTTATAATATGACTGTGTAAAAACTAATTTACTAGCATTTAGTAAATGGTCTTTTTTTTATTCAATGAAAATGTACAGTGCTAGAAGTTCTTACATAAGCCAGAGTTGCCCAACTTTCCCCACACCAAAAAAATTTTTGGGATACTAGGTTTTGAATAAATAACCAAAAAAGGTGGCAGTAGTAAATCCAAACTGAAGAAAACCAAAATGCAGTCCAACTCTCCACGAAATGTTTATAAAAGCAGCAGCAAAGAAACAAGTATTAGCGCTTTCGTTCCACAAAAGAAGACTTCATCAAATAAAATAATCCCCTCCCCTCAAAATCCTTATACACAATCCAACCTCAATTAAAATTCTGCTTTACATCAATTATTTTCAATACAAACTTTAAAGGGCCATTTACTAATTTCATTCTTGTCACAACCTTTCATTAAGATGTAAAACTTTAAACATTGTACAAGGTGTTGTGCATCCCCACCAAAAACAATTTTTACGCACATATTTCAGAAATATATTTCGTGCTGAAACACTGGTGTTTTTTGTCAGTGGTACAGTTGGCTGAATTATGTAATGGCTGAAGTTCGTTAATTGACCATTATATAATTCCAGGGCTTTTCCCCTTCCTTTGAGTGTGTACGAACCCAGGGTTAGTATATTCGATTTCATGGGGGTGTGGGGGCACAAAAGTAACCTCTTGATTTACACCTGAAATTACTTTTTTCAATGATTTTAGCAGAAATGAATGGCAATCACTGATGAGTTTGTTTGATGTTTTGTGCTTTGATCAAACTCAACTGTAATCATTCATTACAAACGTGTGTGTGTGTATATATATATATATTTATATACATAAACACACACACACACATACATATATATATATACATACACACACACTTTTTTGGTGTTCCTTGCACATCTACACATGCAGAATTTATTCTGGCAATTCTATGCATGACTGTTCTACATATATGGTGCATATATGTTGTATTTACTCCTGCCCTTGTGTATCTGGCTGTGACTGAAAAGGATTTGTGGACCAGGTACCTTATCCTGTTGGGAAATTAAATATTCAGAGGCTAATTAAAGACATATAATCTAAAATCAAAGATTTTTACAAGACATTTTTAGAACTGTTGCATATAATTTAGAGGCCAAGTTCTTGATTCATGAAAAGTTAACTGTTCTGCTAAAAGTAAACCATCTCCCCACAGCTTTTTGTATCTGCCATAAATGTTATTCATCACCCATATTCAATTCCAGATTAATTACTAATACTCCAGGATATTATCTTTACCATGTCGAACCCACGGTGGTGGTGCTGCGGTAGCGTTGTCGCCTCACAGTAAAGACGCTGTCTGGTTCGATTCTCAGCTAGAGCGTCTCCTGTGTGGAGGTATGTGTGAATGGGCATGCCTTCGTTGAAGGTTGTGCATCAGGCCTGGCAAGTCGGTATGTAAAAATCTACTGCCAATCATTAGCGGACCGGAGTTCCGCTGTGGCGACCCCTAACCGGGAAAAGCCAAAAGACGCAACATTATCTTTACCATGTCCATGCCACTTAAGTCAAAGCCATGCAGTTTGTAGTTCTGACCTTTAGTACTTGAGAGTTTTGTCTACTGATGTATTGTATTCACACTGTACTGATAGTGTTAACCTTTGCAGAAATTACACTGAAACTTTTTCATTTAAATTAATAGAATCAGTTTTTTCCAGACCCAAAATGTACACACAGTTAAAAATATTTAAGTCTTGTACACGTACTTACATCTGCATCTTCATGTTTATTAACTCCATGGAAATAGAATGGCTTCCCATTAATCAAGAACTGATTATCAGTAACCTGTACAGTACGGATTCCAACTGGTAATGTGTAAAAATCTTCAAAGGCCTGCCCATTACATTTTGCAGTCAAGTGAACCTAAAATGAAAAAGCCCAATTATTTAACAAACAAGGCTTCATTTTGTCTAACATTTCATCAGAAATTAAAATGGCAAACCAATGAATTTAGAAAAATTCAAGTCATACCTATCAGATGAACACCAGTGCAAATAAAAATAGATCATGAAAGTCTTTTCCCGTGTTTGTTTTGCCAACCATTACTTTTATTATCACAGCTCTTTTCATTAGGTTTTAAACTAGCATTGCTACTTTTTTCAGCTGACTTTGGGAAGAACAGCACAATTTGTCAGCAGTACTATAACTGAATACCATCCTTGCAATTTCAACTTGCTGAGAGAACAGGATCATCGGATCCAATTATGTCTAAAAGAAATGGTATGTCTTTGCAAGTGGGCAAGCACCCCCATATCCCTGCCACTACATATATTTACACATATACACAAAACACAACCACACGCACGTGTGTGTGTGTGTGTGTGTGTGTGTGTGTGTGTGTGTGTGTGTGTGTGTGTATAAATACATACAATCACACAATTATACGACAGTCCATAAAGGTGCACAAGTATTGAAAGACAATGAATTAAGGCTACACACTGAAAACATATTTACCTGAACAAAAAGAACTCAGGATTGAATGTACAAACAAATTGTTTTCCTTTTATGATTTCTTACACCAAACCCAAACATTAATTACTGACAAAATTTGTTAAAATAGTGACAGTGTTAGGGAAATGTGCTTTCACAATGTAAGGTGTGGGGTTGGGTTTAGGGACAGAATTAAGATTAGCACACAGGGTTAAGGGCGGGGTTAAGGTTGGCAGACAATAACTAAAGTGGTCAGAGGGCTAACCTTACACTTTACCTTACAAAAACCCTTTCCATAAAATTATCACTACACAAGACAGCTTGAACACACAACACTAACTCTATCCCCTAACCTAATCCTAACCGGCAAACACTCATACATACACAATCTATTCCCTTACCTAACCCAAGCTTTAACCTACAAACACTTGCAAAGACACTTCCATCCCTACTGCCTCTTTCAATAATACAGACATTCACCAAATAAGCGGCAATTCGAACATTCAGCGAACTGAACCACCATGTAATTTATCAACATGTATATGTTCTATATCTCCTACAGACTTCATTTTTTACAGTTTATAATTACAGTGATGCACTTTAAGATATGCAGCAATGTAATTTTCACGTTTGTGCATTTTACATCACTGGGCTACAGTTAATAACATTCATTTGTTCTCTGGTACTAAGTTTAGAGCTGTGGGGGGAGCCAACACCTACAGTAGGTCTTTGTGGGTACAAGATAGGAAAGGTAACAAAAATGCTTAACTGTGGATTCTAAAAAATTTTTTGACAGGTACAAAGTAAATGTTGAAGGTGTGATGGGGAAGAAAGAGGTAACTAGAACATATATGTTGGGAGTGTAATGAGCTGGCAGACTTTAAAAATTTCTTACAGAGTACTCTGTCAGGAATACTAGGTGAGTAAATGAGTGAAACTAAGAAAATAATTTTTTTGAGTTGGGATACAGGATCTGAATTGCCTAGATGTAGTACAGCATTGTTAAGTTTAATTCTGGTAGCTGCTAGAAAGCAATTACTAGAAAATGGAAATCAAAATCTACACCAACTATAATCAAAGTAGTGAATATAGTAACAGGAGGTAAAAAGAACAGGAAGTGGGATCTTAAAAAGGTAGGAATAAATTATTCAGAAATAAATGGAAACTGTGGGAACAGTATATGTAGGAAAAATGTTTTGGAGGAAGAATGAGGTTTAAGAGAAGGCAGAAATTGTATAATTTATATAATGTTGCTTAGCTTATATGATATATAACAACATATGTGAATTATAATATTTGCAAATGTGAACTTCTTAACATTGTTGATTACTTTTATATAAACATAAGTTTGCCTGCATCACACATGGTAATTTAATAAAGGTAAAAGAGTGCATTGAACTGTAAAAGGCAGGTACAGTACTAGCAGATGTACTACAGACTTTAGCACCGAAATGGCATAAGGGATCCATGATGGCTTGTGCTAAGTCATGCCTAGTAAAGCCACCCCATGAAGAGAAAACACCATCCTTCCCATATAAGCTTCCACCTACTTATAGGGCAAAATGGTCCAGCATTAGTCTACCAGTGCCTAGGTGCTGGTAAACTTCATATGCAGTGCTGCCATAGCAGATTCCTAATGTACCCACATAATGATTTAGTTCACATGTTTTACCTGTCCTTTTGCCAGCCTCTGCTAGGTGTCAGTGGCATGAAAAATGCATGCCTTCACTCTCTAATGGAAAACAGTCAGTCTCTGGTTATTCGACTATACAAACTCTTTTGGTTGACACTATCTGCTCTGGAATCTCCTCTGAAATCTGAGCTGACAAATGTGCAACTGAACATCTTGCCTCAGTGCCAAGGGCTAGTAATAGGTTGTCATATTTATTTACTCATCTTTATGCTTTTTGCCCCCTTGCCTGACAACCTCCAAGCCTCTCCAGTCAAACCTGAGCTTTGCTGAAACATCTGGGGCGACAGCATGTTTTACACAGTCATGAGGACTGTTTGTATTTTTTCAAGCATCCCGATAATGAGAACATTTGTTATTTTGTTCTAACCCCCCACCCCCACCCCAGATGGGGGGAGAGACATGTGAACTGCATCATCACGGGAGCCACTATTCCTTCCCCCTACACAAGTACCATTCAACTGCTTGATGAAGGCCACTGCCAGTTGGTGACCTGATGTGCAACATGCATGCCACCAGGTTACAGGCCTGCCTCCTTCCTCAGAAGGTCACTTACAACCAGTGACCACCTCTGCCCATCTTCCCCCTAGGATGGGCATACCTATCCTCCCCTCCTGCTCTGTCAAGCACCCAAAAACATTAATTAAATTCTGGTCATCTGGGCCATACTCATGGCTTTACCCCTCAATGTTTCCAGACTGACTCCTTATATTTATTCATATCACAAATGATCACTTTCAGCTATAAATAATGCAGTCAAACAGCACAAACAACTGCATATAGACACGGAACTACAGAAAACATTTCCATCATGCATACAGAACCACACACGTTACTTACAATATAAAGAACAAAAGGATACAAGCATCATATGTTAAGTTAGCTTTTTTTGTAGACAAAACCTAGTTAGAAAAGATACTATTAATTTGGATTTGTGGAAAATGCAGGGCAGTTGCCTTTGCATCTCATGTTAAGGAAGTGGCAAAATAGTTCTTTGAAGGTAGGATTGTTTGTAGTCATTCTGTTCTTGGTTCTGATTGCAGCAATAGAATTTTAAACTGACAGTAACAAATAAGAATGCCATGTTTTTTATTTCAGATGAAGGTTGTCAGCTGTTGCCTGCTAACTGACCCAGTTTGAGTAATCTTGGTGCACTCCTGAAAAATTCTGTTAGAGCTGGGAACAAGATTCTGCATGCAAGACTTCATGAAAGAGATTATTTATGTACAGTTCACATCTGCCATCTTGGGGAGCCAGTTTGATTCAACATACAGACTGCAGGAGGAAATTTCATTAAAAAAAAGATGGTCAGAGTGGTAGACAGCTGAAATCTTCTTCTTTCAGCTTTTCCCGGTTAGGGGTCGCCACAGCGGATCATCTGTCCGCTCATGATTGGCAGTGGAGTTTTATGGTGTCGAGTTGCCAGCCCGGCGCCCAACCTTCCACAGAAAACACAGACACACACACACAGACACACACACACCTAGGGCCAATTTAGTGTGTCCAATCCACCTACTGCATGTCTTTGGGATGTGGGAGGAAACCAGAGCACCCGGAGGAAACCCACGCGACCACAGGGAGGACATGCAGACTCTGCACAGAAGGCACCCTAGCCGAGAATCGAACTGGAGAACATCTTGCTGTGAGGCGGCAACACTAAACGCTGCACCACCATGGCCGCCCCGGAGACAGCTGAAATATAGTACAGTATTCCAGCAAATATGTATGTTTCTGTTCATCTGACTAGTTCCCAGTCTGTACATCTCCACTTTCTTTAGGAAAAAAATTCCCAAAGATCCAGCCCAGGGTTAGCAGGGTTAGCATCTGCTTATCAAAAATCAAAATTTCAGTTGCTGATGAACAGAAACATACATATTTGCTCTTTTTCAGTTTATTCCCTATCTCTGATGGAATTACTGGAGAACCACTGACAAATTTACTTTTAGATAGCACTTTAGACATTAACTCTGCAGATGAGCTGTATGCATCAAGAATGGCAGAGTATGGGATATCAAGAGTCATATGACTTACAAAAACTGATAACAGGTTTTGAAACAGTCAAAGCCTAACATTTTTAAGTTATCTTCAAAGAAACTTATTTCATCCAACTTTTAAAAGAGCACTATGGGTAGAAACTGAAAAACAAAAACTTTTAATCTTATTTTGTTGCTCTACGCTGTATAACCATCCCTGTAACATAATAACTAATTATTCATTTTTCTGTTCTAATTCTAAATGACTTGATAAGACAGACATACCAATGCAATTTTTTTTTTTTTTTTTGGCCAAGCTTTCCTTCCCACAGTGGACTTGTGTCTCCAAAACATAAGTTTGTAACAGTATACCCTTTCCTCAAGGAACTTGGTTTACTTGGAAAGAAAGCATCAGAATTACTGCTTGCATCAGAATTACTGCTTATTTACATAACCAGTCACAGTGTCAATAGTTAACTAAACATGATCCTTGCAGGTTTTTGGTCTTGCATTCTTTTGCAGGCACTGTAATAAACCCTTTCATTTAAATATAGAAAGTACTGAAATTAAACTTGTCATTTTGATGGATTAATACTCTGTTAGCTTCAAGTAAGTCTTTCAGGAATCCCAACCCCACCTTCAATGCTTCAGTCAACCAGAATGGCTTTGGCCATTCCTTTCCAGTCTCATCAGCTCACTCTTCTCTAGTAATGCATTGTCCCTTTACAGTAAGCTGCAGCTTCAGAGATACAACAGGTTTACGGTCCCAGCAGGACAGAAAGATGGCAGAGCCATTAAAACTTCGCAATGTAGACTTTTTCTTACCGAAAGATCTTGACTGTAACCAGCTATTCAATGTCAGAGCCAGGGAAATAAGTACTGTAATATTTCATGCAGACCCAACATGGTGACCAGAGAAGAAGCCGAATAGTTAAGATCCACTTTACTTACATGTGACAGCACAGGAAACATTTCATAGGGACGGTAAGGTGAACTTGTGTTTAGGGTGTAGCTATACCCGAATCCAGTTTAATAAGCTATCCCTAAAAGAACAATCATTCATTATTGACGTTTACTTGCTCATTGTTTCATAGTATGATAATTGATTGCTTTTATGTTAAATGACACACCAAAGCATTTTGAGAAAGATACCAATAAAGTTTTAATTGACTGAGAAAGTCCAGCATTGCTTATCTGTGCTGGCTTAGACAAGGCATCTGTGAAGCAGACAGTAAGGTTCTGCATATTGTGTAATTTGTGTTTGATTTTGGGGAAAACAAGTTTGCTGGAAAAGTGTTGGAAGCAGCAGTCCTAATGTCGCCGTAATTTCTCTCTCTAAGACATCCATCCATCCACTTATAATCCTTCTTCCCATTTTTGCAGATGGGGTCGGGGTGTCATTTCAATAGTGACAATCATCTACAGCCATGCATTATTTAACAAATCCTGACGATAATGGTTTCTATCCTCATAAAACAAGTTCATTAGTTAGTAGTAATCAAGCACCAGCTGGAATTTTGTATATGGAGGCACACTGATGTCCCACTCACCAGGTTAAACAAGGAGAAGGTTACTGCCTGTCGGGTGCCAGGATCCGCCACATAACGCATGCACTCTGGTCAGTCCACAACAAGTACAAATATGACTCTGTCATTGTCCATGTTGGTGTAAATGACATGAAATGTACCTCCCTGGACTACCTGAAAAGAGACATTGAAGAGCTCTCCAATCTTGTAGCCCAGGCAGGTATGACCCTAGCCCTGAATAGCATCCTGCCATCGCAAAGAATGATACCACAGTGTAAGGACAAAATGACTGACTTCAACAATTGGCTAAGCTTCTGGTGTCATTCTAAGGGGGATCCAGTATCTGTCTGCCTGGGATAACATGGTCGACAGACCACAATGCTTTGCCCGAGATGACCTGCACCTGTCGCCCCTGGGATTCCGGATACTGGCTAAGGACCTTGCCACCCCTACAGTGCCTTTTTTTTACACAAGGTTCAAATGACAAACTTACCATCATAACAGGTACAAGTTTGTTTTACATCATAACAGGTACAGGCAAGCAAAAACTGAGGGTAATGCTACTCAACGCTAGAAGTCTAAACCTCAAAATGCACTCACTCAAGGCACTCCTTAAAATGGAGAACATAGATATCTGTGCAGTGACTGAGACCTGGTTCAAGGCTCCAGAGAGCACCACTGCATTACCAGGCTATAATTTATACCACACCTTTTAGCCATCTCACTCGGGCCGAAATATTAAAGGCGGAGGTATGTCCATATTCATTAAGGATATCCACAACTCCAGGCTAGCTGCTCAGCATGATGCATCCGAGATCATCCAAGTGCAACTAACTCTGGGCAAAACTGCAATCCAAAGTGTAGTGTGCTACAGATCCCCCACCTACTCTTTTCTTGATATACAGGAAAATACTAGGGTTCACCCTAATAATGGGCAATTTCAACTACCCCACCATTAACTGGGAAAACTACTCATGTACAAACTCCTTTGCTCAACGTTTTCTGGAATTCATAAATTCCAATGCTCTGGATCAACTTATCCACACCCACCACCAGGGGCAACAATATCCTGGACCTGGTCATTACTAACATGGGAGACCGGTGTTCCACACCTGAGGTCAACTCCTCATTGGTCAGATACAACCATAAGCTAATCACCCTAGATATACACATCCCTACCCCCCATTAAGGAAACCACTGTAAAAAATTTCTCCAAAGCCAACTTCATGCTTCTTAAGTCAGAAGTGGCAAACTTTACTACACGCATGCAGATGGATAATACAGTTACGACTGCTGAATCCTACACAAATGCACTCTATAAGCACTTACCACAAGTGCATAGATTGGGCTATCCCAAACAGAACCAAGATGCTATCCTCCAAAAAAAGTAAGCCAATCTGGTGGTCCCCTGCCATAAACAAACTCTACAACACAAGAAAGAAACTGTTGCAAAAGAGTAAAATCCCATGATTGGAGGAACTCCCTAGTCAGCCTCAGTAAGAAGCTGAGATCCCTCATAAAATCCTCCAAAGCTAGTTAAGAAAACAAAATCGCCACTGATTCTAAGGACAACCACAAAGCATTCTATAGCTATGTCAAGAATCTCAATGGAAACACCCAGATCTGCTCTGAGTTGCAGCACAATGGCACAAAATTTACAGAACCAACCAATATTGCAAACATCCTGGAAGATAGGTTCAATGCTAACTTTACCCCCCCCCCCCTCACCCCCTAAAGGACACATATCTATATCGGAAGAAGCCATAGTCCCTGTAAATCACAACTATGCAGGTAAAAACTGCACTCTCTAAAGCCAAGAACACAGTATCCATGGGACCCGACAACATCCCAGGCTGCATTCTACATGAACTTCAGAATGAACTGGCTCCCCACCCAAGTACCATGTTCAATCATAGCCTCACTTCAGGCATTGTGCCCAGTGAATGGCGCACAGCAACAGCTATCCCACTCCACGAAGGGGGAGCCACTATGGACCTCGGGAACTATTGCCCTATTAGCCTGACGAGCCTGGTCTGCAAGGCCATGGAACATATCATCATGGAACTTATAAACAAAGACATTGGCAACCTCCAAACTTTGGACCCCACTCAATTCGGGTTTGTAAAAGGCAAATCATGTCTCCTAAACCTGACCGATTTCTTTGAAGTAGTCACCAAAGCAGTAAACGAGGGTAAGCTGGTTCACACAGCCTACCTTGACCTTACCAAGGCCTTCAACACCATCCCCCATTCTGGAATTATAGATAAACTCACTGAACTGGGTATAAATCCCTACGTCATGAGATGGGTTGCCAACTGGCTCAACGAAAGAGCCCATACTGTGAAAGTTGTAGACACCAAATCTGACTTCAAACCAGTGACAAGTGGAGTACCACAGGGTTCAGTCCTGGGTCCTCCCCTGTTTGATATCTACTTCTCTGAAGTACAGGCTAACACAGAAGGCCTCTGGCTAATGAAGTTCACAGATGACTGCAAACTAGGAGCCATAATCGAATCCCCAAACTATGTGGACATCCTACAAAAAGGCCTCACTGAGACAGATGCTTGGTGTCAGAGCCATGACCTCAAGCTCGATACCAAAAAGTGCATTATCATCCCATTTGGTAAAAACTCTGTACCCACGAACTACCACAAGGGTGGCAGTCTACTCAACACCGAAAGTGTGATAAGAGACCTTGGGACTCAGGTGGACAGCAGTCTCTCCTTTGATAATCACATTGCCACAGTGGGCAGGAAATCCATCTACATGGCACACCTCATCACAAAAGTGTTCTTGTCCAGGAAAAAAAAAGAGGTCATATTTTCCCTCTACTCGTCACTCATTAGACCCATCATAGAGTACAACTCCCCTTTTGGTATATACCCCACAAGACATCTACAATAACTGGAAAGGCTGCAGAAGTACCTCACAAAGAGGATTACCAGCCTCAAACAGTTGCCCTACGCTGACCATCTGAAAAAACTCCAGCTCTACTCCATCGCATATCACCTACTCCGAGGCTATGTCAAACCCAGAGCTGCTGGACATGCTCCACCTAAAGAAATCCCAAGCCCTCCAAGCTACACGCTCTAGGGACCTAAACCTCATCACCACAACAAACAGAACATGCTGGAGGGATAGATTCCTGTCCCAGAGACTTCCCATACTATGGAACAAGCTACCCATTTATATCAAACAAAGCTCCTCATTAGCACTCTTCAAGAGAAATCTTGATGAGTGGATGGGAAATCGGAAATTCACCCCAAGGATCACTTCTGGGGCTCTGCTTGACAGGGGCACAGAAAAATAAGTTTCTTGGGTGGCGAAAGCCAGGGAACCTTTTTGGCTAGAATTATTAAGGTCCTCGGGCCAACAGCTTAGTACCTACCCATGAACCTATGGAATATTTACACAGATAATGTACAGTGATCTTTGGTACTTTGGTATTCATATGTGAGCTAGCAAAAACAAGAATAGTGCAGTATGTACATTTAATAGAGTAACTGAATGAGTTTGTGGCACTGATTTAAACAAGAAAAGCATATGTAGTGTCCTGCTTTATAAATGCAAGCAATATGTAAATATTAAAAGCATTCCCAGTGACCGTGACGCTGGGATAGTAGCTCGTTTAATATTCCTATACAGTGCCCTCCAAAGCTGTGAGATTGCACATCACCACTCTTCAGGAGTGTAAATTTATGTCTTGCCCACTGTTGTCACCATGAGGGTATGAAACTATGCATTGCAAAACTTAATTGACAGGATGCTGATGGTTCCTAACACAACTCTGAGGGCTGACAACTTGACTGGTACGTAAGCTTAAGGCATCTGGGGTCAAAATGTGGCAGTCATATATTAACAATAAGGAAGACTAGTCCAGTGCAATCTGCAGTAGCTGAACACACGAAGGAGAAGAAAGGACCAGGAATGAGTAAAGCACAGTAAAAGAAAATAACAGAATTTTAGTGGGACAAACCATGTTCTGTTTCAAGTCTTCATTCATTAAATCACATATGATTTCAATGAAAAAGTGGGCAACTAACCCCATAACTTAGATCTTAGAGGATGTTGCATTAAATAAATGGGTACAGCAGACGAAGCTCTCAACATATGGGTAGCTTGCCCCCAACTTCACCCAGATTTATTTTTTTTTTAACAAGAACTACATAAATAAGGTCTATTGATTAAAATGAAATAAAAATGTACCATACCAATATATTAGGCATATAAAAGCTGCACACAAGATTACAACTTAACAGAAAAAAATACACAGAGCTAGTACTTTCTGTCTAAACTCTGTAACTAAAGCAGGGTTTAAACAAAAACAGTGGTAATACTCATTCCAAAACCTAACAATACTTCCACTATTTGAATTTATATAGCTGACCACTATCTAAACAGGAACAGAAGGGCATTGTATGATTCTACACAACATATATTAATTCATTGTGTTATTCATATTGGTTACTCTATGCAAATTAAAGCTTGTGCAACAATGCTGCCATTCATTTCCATACAATTTACCTTCACCAAGCCTAGCTGTTTAGCTGCTACAACACACATTACATTGCAATACTTTTGTGTTGCCAGCTTACAAACTCTGTTCTTTTTCTAGGAAAGTAAAGAATTGTATCCACCACTCATACACCACTGGACTCCATCATTCCCTACCATGAATGCAAACCTCCTCAGTTTATTTCCATAAGTTAAGATACTATGCTGACCCACTCGGGGGGGGGGGTCCTTCACTAGTGGTATCAAATCCTCCAGTGTGGCCACCTAAACTTTCTTTCCCATTCAGACAGAATGGGGAAAAATAACCAGGACTCGGTGGATACAATACCCTCCAGACATAAAGAACAGTTAGACTGGCAACCACATATTTGATGCTGGTCCCTAAAGGCAGGACTGCACAAAGGCAAAAACAGAAAAAGCTGTTAAGACTGCCCTAAGGACTTCATTGATGTGTTAAGCCATAGCAAAATGTATTAAATTTCTGTGGACACACAAAACTCTTGCTGTAAATACAGTTTATTTGTCTTAAAATAACACTTTTCACTGACTGCAATGCTCAACAGGCTATCTATCTACCGTCTGACTTTAAAGCTCCTGTGTCCATCTCCAAACTGACCATGTCAGCAGCACAGGTGAACAGTCTTCTGCTGCAGTCATGGGCCACATGTACCACCACACACTTTTCTTTTCATTCTAATGCATGCAGAATCCACAGCTCAGTGCACCTTTCCAGCTGAAAAGGTTGGCTGTGCACTGAATATTACTATGCCAGTCTAGAGGTGCTGAGACGTACAGCTCCAAATGTAACATCTCGTACCAAGTCTTGTGAAATGGATTTGGGAATGAGATCTGCCAACATGAAACAAACTGCACAGACTAAACTACAAAGAAGGGCCAAGAATGTCCCACAGCTCTAAATCATAGGAAGTTACTAGTCGAATGGCCCTGGGGCCCTTACAAGCCTAGCCAAGAGCTTATTCACAAAAAAGAAGAAACCTCAGTCAGCACCTGTCACCCCTGTGAATGAGGGACACAGGTGGAACCCCTGGGACAAATTTGTGGTTTCCCATCCACTCATCAAGGCTGCACTTGAAGAGGGTCAGTGAGGTACTCTATTTGACATGTAAGGAAAGTCTATTCCAGAGATGGGGCAGCTGCTAGGAGACAAACCTGTCTCTCCAGCAGGTTTTGTTGATGTCGCATATTAGATTTAGGCCTTTCGGGCGGGTAATGCATGAGGAGTTAGACTTACGGATAGGGAGCATCTCTAGTAGGGCTGGGCCCGATACTGCCTTGTAGGCAAGACACAGATCACCTCTGAGCAATCTGTACAATACAGAGTAGAGTAATAGTGATTTCAGCCTGTCCACATAGGACAGGTGTTGGAGGCCATGAATTCTCTTTGTGAGGTACTTCTGTGGCCTTTCCAGTTGGTGCAGGCATTTGAAAAGGTACATACCAAAAGTGGTGTTATACTCAATTATTGGCCTAATGAGGGAGGAGCACAGAGAGGTAATAACCTCCTTTTTTCTGGATGCAATCCCTTTACTTATGAGACAAACCAAGTAAAAGGCTTTTCTGACCACTGCCGCTACATGATGGTCGAATGTGAGATTGTTGTCAACCTGAGTACCCAAGTCTCTCAACACAGGTTATGTGCTTAGGGGATTGCCATTGATGTGGTAATCAGTAGGGACCATGTTTTTGGCAAATGGTATGATGATACATTTTTTTTGCGTTTAACTTAAGGGCATGACTTTGGCACCAGTCATTTGCTGCTGTGAAATCCTCTTGGAGTCCATTAACATCATCTGGAGAGTCAATGACAGCACCCAACTTACAGTCATCCACAAACTTGGTCAGCCACAGGTCTTTTGTCTTTGCCTGGACATCTGAGAAGTAGATGCCAAACATTAGGGGTCCCAGAACAGATCCCTGGGGAACACCACTAGTGACAGGTCTGTGTCGGAGGTGAAGGCGTGTATTCAGACCTTGTGGGTCCTATCGGTGAGCCAGCTGGCCATCCGTCTGATGAAACAGGAATTTACACCAAGATGTGTTAGCTTTTTGATGATGTCTGAGTGGGGGATTATGGCAAAGGCCTTGGCCAAGTCAAGGTAAGCTGTATGTACTGACTTTTCCTCATCCAGGGCCTTGGCAACAGTCTTGAAGAAGTCAACCAGGTTCAAAAGGCAAGATCTGCCCTTGATGAATCCGAACTAGGTGGGGTCAAGTGGTTGGAGATTGCCTATGTCCTTGTTTATGAGATCCATAATACGCTCCATGGCTTTACAGATCAGACTTGTCAAGCTAATGGGTTGACAGTTTCCAGGGTCGGTAGTGGAACCACCTTTGTCCAAGCAATGAAAACACAAACAGAGCACTGTCCAACAGACCGTATAAAAGCTTTAATTGTGATAAAATGTGAGCGCTTTCGGGCAAAGCCCTTCTTCAGATAACAGTTGCTAAAAACAACCAAATGTAAGTTAAAAGTAAGAATACTAAAACATCTATCGGCCATATGGCTAAAAAAATAAAAATAATGCCATATATCAACATCTAGCCTGCTTTTCAGATCATAGTTTCTCCTTTATGGTGATACAGACTACAGAATAAAAAATAAATTGCAGTATCTGTAGGATTTACCGGCACTTTATTAACAAGACAATGACTTCAGTTAGCGCTTTCATCTCCCTTCACTCTCAGAGACTTCTTTAGACTAAAATTTATTGTTCATCACATACATTAAATACCCATTCTTGGGATACATCACCCAACAACATCCAATCTAAGTTAAGAAGCCTTGTCACATGATAAAATAGGCTAAATTAAAGAAAAAGCCTAGTCACGATAAAATACGCTAAACTGAAGAGAAACTCTAAAAAAGTCAGTGTTCTAAACCTTTTCTTTTTAAGTACATAACAAGTTCCTCTATATTATTGAGACCAGGGAAAAATATGCATTTAAATTTAACTTGCCAACAGTACTCTAGCCATCCCAGTTCTTCCTCTATGTTAATAATATTATTGGTGTTACTCAATGCTTCTAATACTAAACATTTAAAGTTAGCTTTGCATTTACTTTCTTTATAGTGTTTACACATAGCATTCTTTTCATCTCCATTGGCAATAGCATACTTATGCTCATAAATTCTTCTGTTGAACTCCCTGGTAGTTCTTCCCACATAAAAAGCATGACAATCCATGCACATTAATAAATAAACTATATTTTTACTCTTACATGAAAAGTTTCCTGGTATTCTGACTACATAGTTTCCCACTTCAATTTCACTACAGTCAGTATACAAATAATTGCACATGTTACAGATGAAACACTTATTCATTCCTTTTTTACCTTCAACTTGTATTTTTCTATTTGGTTTACTCTGAAAAAAATCTTTATAATTTTTAGTTCTCTTTTGCACAAACCTGGGCCCTGTACCTATCTTTTCAATAATTTCATTATTAGCTTTGAAAATACCCCAATTTCTACTAATAATACTTTTTATAGCTTTAGAATCAACACTATTTTGCACTGCTAGTGTTGTCTTATGCATATATTGTCTTTTTGTGCTATCACATTTAGATAATTTTCTTTCATCTATTTCTTTCTCGAACAGCTTCTTCATATCCTTGTTAGGATACCCTCTACATTCCATTCTTGTACGAAAACATTATCATCTTTAGTAAGATTGCTTACCCTTTTTAACTAGCCCTTAACAAGGTTAGATTTTGTTTTCTTGGGATGGAGACTAGAATAAGTACATGTTGTTCTGAATATCTTTCTTATAAATCTTAGATATCAACCTACTGTCTTCCTTATAAAGAGTAAGATCTAAATAGCTAATTCTGTGCATGTCATAATTATGAGTAAATTTAAGATATGAACATATGTGTGGCAAATCAGTGAGGAGTGAATTCACTAAATAATGACAGGCATTTGAGTTTCAGGCTTTATATGGTACAGAAAAACTGCAATACAAGACCTTTTATTCTAAGAACTTTCTAAGTTCATAAGAGCAATATTTAAAATTTGTCCTTATTTTTGAGGGTTTGTCCCCCATTGTAACTGTAAATGTAACTGTCTATGGACATCCATATTATTAATATATTTCAGGAAATTATTCAAGATATTACTAGGCCCTCTCCAAATTAAAAAGACAATCAATAAATCGAACTATCTTTAATACATATTCATTATATTCACTACTGATGATGTTAGCTGTCTCCCAACCTTGCATAAATACATTGGCATAATTGGGAGCTAAAGCTGCTCCCATAGCCACTCCATTGATTTGAACCTCACAAAGAGGATTACCGGCCTCAAACAGATGCCCTATGCAGACTGTCTCAAAAAACTCCAGCTTTACTCTGTCGCATATCGCCTGATAAGAAGCGATCTCTGCCTAACATAAAAAGCTATGTCAAACCCAGAGCTGTTGGACATGCTCCACGTAAAGAAATCCCAATCCCTCCGAGCTACATGCTCTAGGGAACTAAACCTTGTCACCACAATAAACAGGACATGCTGGTGGGATAGATTCCTGTCCCAGAGACTTCCCATACTCTGGAACAAACTACCTATCTATATCAAACAAAGTTCCTCATTAGCACTCCAAGAAAAATCTTGATGATTGGATGGGAGATAGGAAATTCACCCCGGGGATCTGGGGCACAGGAAAATAATTTTCTTGGGTGGCAAAACCAAGGTACCGTTTGGCTAGGCTTATATAGGCCCTAGAGCCAATAGCCTAGTACCTACCTATGAACCTATGAACATACAATTGTTCACATAACTCCAAATAGTTGTAACTTAATACCAGATCAGTCAATTCCATAAGCAATCCTACTGTATCAGAAGAGAACATTCTAGATCTTAAAAGTTCAGTTCTGACGGTTTCCATACCATCTATATTAGGAATCATAGTAGAGAGGGAATTAATATCCAAGGTAACTAACACATCAGTTTCATTCACAACTACAGTCTCAATTTTACTCAAAGTCAAAGCTGTCTCTCATATATGTAATGTTTTTAGGTACCACTTTTTGTAACATTTTGTCCACAAAAACAGACAGACCTTCAGTCTTACTTACCTAAAAACATTACATACCCGAGACAGCTTTGACTTTGAAAAAAACTGAGACTGTAGTTGTGAATGAAACTGATGTGTTAATTACACTGGATATTAATATTATATATAATAATTATATCAATTGGATATACTATAGATTCTCACTCAAGATTTGAACTTTGTAAAAAGGTTATATATTCACCATAATGTTCCAGCTGTAATGTCGATTTTGTCATCTCTCCTCACATATGGGTCTGGATTCAATCCATTGGATCAGACTGGGCCATTACTAAGCTTGTGGCAACCAAAAAGCTCTTGGATACATCCCTTACCCACAAAGCATCTCTCCCCTGTTACCTCAGATCTTGTTTGCTAGGATTATCGCCATAAAGAAAGGAGGAGAACTTAAAGCTGAAAAGTTTTAAGGCGACCACTTCTGGAGTATTGGAGATAATAAAAATGGCCTGAATTAAGCTTCCCGTCCAACCACGAAAAAACAGAGATAGGGGGCTTGGAGGGAGGGAATGTGAGGAGAGATGGAAAAATCGACAATACAGATGGAACATTATGGTGAGTGCATAACTTAGCTGATATTGTCAATTTTTTTTTATCTCATCCTCACATATGGGACGGAGTCCCCAGCTACCTTTATCTCAGGTGGGCTCATGGGAGGATGTTTCTTAGAACCATCAAACCAAAGGAGGGTCTTCTCCTGGAGACTAAATCCAACTTGTGATGAGTGATAAAGGTATGAGGCTTGGCCCATGTGGCCGCTGGATAAGTATCATCCACAGAGATTTTACATTGGAAAACTGTGGAAGTGGCCATGGCCCTGGTTGAGTGAGCTTGAATAGATTTGGAAGGATCGAAACTTTTTGTGGTGTAAATGAAAGAAATGCAATCTGAAAGCCATTTTGATAAACTAACTTTGCTTACAGGAAGGCCTTTCCTAGGGCCTGCAAAGGTAGTAAACAATTGAGATGCTTTCCGAACCTCTTTAGTCCTATGCAAATAGAAATGTAACTGTCTATGGACATCCAACAAATGTAGAACTGATTCACCTTTGTTGCTGAAGTTAGAAAAGAACACAGGTAAATGTATGAGCTGATTAATATTTGTTTGTGAAACAATCTTGGGCAGAAAAGAGGGGCTGGTATGCAGAGACCCTGTCTTTATGAAAAATCAGATATGGAGACTGGGAAGATATTGCCTGTATATTTCTGATATTCGTCTTGCAGATGTTAGTTACAGAAAGATAGTTTTCCAAGATAGAAACTTAATATCACAAGTAGCTGCAGGTTTAAAAGGGGGCTGAACAATTAGATGCATCACCAAATTAAGGTCCCATGGAGGTGAGGGATCCTTGTGAGGAGGCCTTAACAATAGGGTCCCTTTTAAGAAGGCTTTGCATTGCTTGTGCGAGATGATAGAAGTTATCCTTCCCAATGTGAAAATCTGAAATGGCTGCTAATTTTAGAGGCAGCAGCTCCATTATTAAATAGGTAGGCTAAGAATTCTAGAAAAGAATGAGTACGTGCTGTGAGGGGATCTACATTATGCTGTTGAGCCCAGACTACAAACCTCTTCCATTTACTCCTATACAGTTTCTGAGGAGATGACTTATGGGAGGACATCAAAATATGATTGATTGGTAAGGACAGTATGAGTTATCTGACAATCAATGGAATTGGAGAAACCAAGCTGTCAGCTTGAGGTTGTGAAGGTTAGGATGGATCATTCCTGTCTATGTGAAAGAAGGTCCGGAACGGGTTCCATAATCCAGGGTTCCTTCTGTAGACAAGGTTAGAGGAAGGAAAACCAGATTTGTTGAGGCCAGTATGGGGCAATGAGGATTACTGTTCCTTCAACCTGCTCACTTTCTGAAGGAATACGAGAATGGGGAAAGGCATACAATAGACAGGGAGGCCAATTGTGTACAACAGCATCTCTCGAGAACTCTCCCAGTGGGTTGATAAGGGTGAAGTAACTGCTGCATTTGTTGCTTAGAGGAGATGCAAAGAGGTCACAACAAGGCTTGCCCCATCTGCGGAAAATGTCCTCCTCTACTGTCTGGTTGAAGGATGACTCATGAGGCATGAGAATGGATCTTCTTGACTTGTCTGCTATCATGTTGGACTTTCCCAGAATGTGTTTTGCTATAAGAAAGCGGTTGGATGAGATCACCCATTGCCACACTCTGAATGCTTCTTGACACAGAGGGTATGATCTGGTTCCTCTCTGTTTGTTTATGTACCAGACCACTGACACGTCATCTGTTTGAATTGCCACTGTTCCCGGACGGACAGCATTCTGAAATGCCTGCAGTGCTACAAAAGCACTGCCCTCATCTCCAGGACATTTCTGTGCAGACTGGCCTCATCTGTTGACAAGACTCCTTGGACCGTCTTCCCCAGATAATATCCCCCCCACCCTATCTGAGATGCATTCGTGGTCACCGTGGCCTGTGGCTAAGGGGGAAGGAAGGGTTGACCTTGCGTCAACTGTGCTGAATGAATACACCATGTGAGGGACCTTTTGCATGTGTCTGTTATGAGGATTTGGTGAGACATTGGTTGGTAGATAATTGACCACTGGGCAGCTAGAAGTCATTGAAGTATTTGCATGTAAAATTTGGCTAGTGGAACTAATGCAACTGAGACAGCCATTGATCCTAAGGCCTGTAATACATGATAAGTAGCTACCTTCTTGTTTCTGACTAATCTGTGTTTGTCATCTGATGCCGACACTCTGGAAGGGGGAAGTTTTGCAAGCATCTGAGTAGTGTCCACTAGTGTTCCTATGAACTCTATTGCTTGAGAAGGCTCCTGGTGTGATTTTTGATAATTTATTGTTATGCCTAGTTCTATACAGAACTGAAGAAGAGTCTCTTTCATGGATAAGTAGATGACTGGTTGAGGAGGATATGAGCTAGTCATCCAAATAAAGAAACACCCGGAATCCTTGTCATCTACTATGAGCCGCAACCACTGCCATGCATTTGGTGAACACTCTGGGGGCAGTAGTGAGACCAAAGGGCAGTGCTCTGAACTGGTAATGACTGGCTCCCAGCCAGAAGCGTAGGTATCTTCTGGAACGTCTGTCCATTTTTATATGGTAGTATGCATCCTGAAGATCTATAGAGCATATCCAACTGTCCTGCTCCAGGAAAGGAAGTATGGACTGCACTGTGACCATTTGGAACTTGCAGTGTTGAACTGACCTGTTTAATCTGCAGAGATCCAGAACTGGTCTCCAGTCCCCTATTTTGTTTGGAACTAGAAAGAACCTTGAGTAAGTTCTGAATCCTGCCTGGTCTCAGGGGACCTCTTGGATGAATCTTTTCTCAAGTAGTTTTTGAATTTGAATGACTGCTTGATCCCTTTGACTAGGTGGAATAGCTGAGATTTTTCTGTTAGGGGATGGTTGTTGAGTGAAGGGAATTTGTTAACCCCTGGATATTATCCTCTAAACCCACAAATCAGATGTTATCTTTTGCCAGGCTCTCCAGTGCAGGGACAGTCGACCCCCGATTACCTCCAGAGGTGGACAATCAGGCCTCCTTTCAGGAGCACTGAAAGGGTTTCCTGAAGAAAAACTCCTGGGACCCTTGGCTCTGTGGGCCTCCTCTGCTGTGAGGGCAGCATCTTCCATTATCCCCCCCCCCCACTCTGCCTCTGCGTCAAAAATCTCCAAGTGTCTCCTGGTAAGACCCCTGAGACTTTTTGAACCACATTTTTCAGGCACCTCTCTAACCTTTAGGATAAGGTCTCTGAGG
Organism: Protopterus annectens; assembly: GCF_019279795.1. Lineage (NCBI taxonomy): Eukaryota > Metazoa > Chordata > Ceratodontiformes > Protopteridae > Protopterus > Protopterus annectens. The sequence goes on from NC_056747.1 coordinate 572,131,993, forward strand.
AGCAGAAAAATGTATGCCCATGGCAGAAAGGGTCTTACCTTCTTTTTCACACCTGGATAGCATATCTTTGATCTTGGGACCATAAAGAGATGTGCCGTCAAACGGAGCGTTGCTGGACGAAGACTTAAAAGGCTCCACAAAATCGCATAGGGGCAATTCAGGCATGCCTCCTCAAAGAAATGATGGAACCCACCACTCTACTCGTTCCTTCGACTGCATGTGTAATGAGCCTCATGAAAGAGTTAGCTACAGAATTTAGGGTCGATAACTGTGAAGTCAACTTTTCTCTTGCTTCACCTACTGTTCCTTCAAGTGTATCTGCCAGTTCTTTAATCAGATCCCTTTGCAGCCTGGTGAAATGGGAAAGGCAATTCAGCAATCACAAGGCAAAGGTCGCTGAAGAAAACACTCGCTTCCCATAGCCATCCATCATCCTGGAATCCTAATTAGGAGGATGACTAATGGAACTCTCCTCAGAGTTCCTTCTTAGTCACCACCACCATGACTATATCATCTACTGCAACCCCTTTTGTCCAGAAGGCTTTGTCAGTTGGAGTGGTAATTATTTTGTTCGGTGTGATTTGATGGAATCCTGGGTCTTCCAGGTCCGCCAAGAGATCAAACCTATGAGCTCATCAGTGGAAGGAGTTAGCCAGGAGGTAGATGGATGGGAACCAAAGGCTGCCAAGTATACAGACTCCTCAGGCGAAGGACTGCTGAACTGCCAGCTGCCACTCTGCTTTAGAATCTCCAGACTTACCCCAAAGGAAACATCCTCAGAAGGTGATCGTGGGGATCCTTCTCCCTTATTGAGGTTGGTGTGCCCTGTGGCAGACTCCTCTGTGGTGTCCAAAGGCTTCCTCTTGCAAAGTCTCTTGCAAGAGACCTCCTCAGTGGGGTGCTCTGGGGAAGTATCAGAAGAGGCAAGGGTACCCCAATGGGTATCTTGGTGCCTGAGGTACAGCGGTCCCTGTGGAATGCCCTGCTCAGAAGAAGTGCAAAGGGAACATGGATGGGATTGAGGATTCGAGGGGGCAGGTGACTTTCTAGATGCGGTGGCACCTATACACCTCTCCAATGCCCCAAAGGCCGACCCATTCCTGAGTGAAGGAGGATCCCGGCTCCGACAAGCCATGCTTGTGGGATGGGATCTGAGGTGACAAGGAGAGATGCATTGTGGTAAGGGGAGTTATCCAAGAGCTTTTTGGTTGCCACAAGCTTAGTAACAGCCGAGTTGGATCCGATGGCTCGGATCCAGACCCATATGTGAGGAAGAGATGAAATTGACATCAATCTGCTGTTACTCACCATTTCAGAAAGATGACACAATCAAACATTTACTATTTCAAAATGATGCAGCCAAACACTTAACATACCCCCCCCCCAAGTATAACAAGCAGTACCAAACTCCCTACCAAAATCCTCTTATCAAAATCTAATGCTGTACTTCCAATTAGAGATAAAACACTGAATGCTCAACCACACCAGAAATACTGAAAACTACAGTAATAAATCCCAAACTACATGATCTCTAACCCCTAATAATCTCATCTGTACTACTAGCATGGAAAAAATAATTCAGTACTGAAAAAAAATATTCCAGTCCAGAATCTCCCTAAAGTTCCAAAACTGCTTACAAAAATCCAGTAAATAATTAGAAATGGATAAACAGAAGGTACAGCATTATGTAACATACAGTAGGAGGGTTTAACACTTAAATCTTATGCATGGCTTTATCAGTCATGTAACAAATCATCCATCCCCACCACTGAATGTGATAAAAATATCACAGCTCTTACTCCTTGTATAATCTACATTTATACTTTACATAAATACTTTCAATGTTGACATATGAGTTAGTGCAAAAGAATATGGATCCATCTCCATGCTATGTTCTTTGTCAAGTCTGAGGTTTACCTGTGTTATGCACCCCTTACATTTACATAATTTCACAAGTAAAGATAAGGAGATGGTTACCACATGACAGTGCTGTAAGCATCAAAAGAATATGTTTACATCCATTTGTTTTTTTTTAGGAGAGGGTAGCATTAACAAGGAAAATATTAACACAGCCAGTATTTCTCTGCACTTGTGTTACTTTAAAGAAGACCACAGCTGATACACTCGCAGTATTTCTGTAATGATTTTCATTTTTCTTTTTTCACTGTTTACTTCGTTTTACATTTATCTGTGAAAAGTAACGCCAAGGTGTTCTGCAACTGTGTCCTTACATCATAGTGGGCATGCATGTTCCAAGGGAATCTGAATTCTCATGAATATAATTTTCTTTAATATTTTTGGGAGGTGAAAAGGTTGCTTTGGATCCTATGCATAGTCACTTTTTTCCCCAATTGTTTATTACAGCCCTCCCTGCTAAACACAGATGCCTTCTACATCCACCTATTGATTTTCTCTCTCAGACGGGCCATGTAGCACCCCACACAAATCTTCTCAGAGTGTTCATTTCTTCCTATAGAAGGGATATGATCCTTCCAGTGACCATATTAGCTGTTGGCAAGAGCTGGTGGAAGGAGGTGGAACTGCTATACTGACGGAAAAGTTTCACTTTTTCTTGTAGTCTTTTTGTTCCTAACATTTTCCCCTGGGCGGTAAAGCAAATGTGTTATCACAGGACGTATGCAAGCATGCTCCCATGTGTGCACTCACACTTAACACAACTGTTTGTGTCACTGCAGTTGTTAAGTCCACTGTTCGAAACTAGCCTGCATCTTACACTTGTTAACAAACCTGCAACAGACTGGGCCAGACCAGTAACTTCCCCCACACACACACACACACACACGGAGGTAAATACTGATCTGCTCCAGAAACATCTCCCTCACTGGATTTTCATCACCCAGAGCATCTGACAAACCTAGGCAGCCAATCATGCAAATGAATGCACTGTCCTCTACTCTTGTCGGATGGGACTATATCTAATCTTTCATGGTACCACAGCCAAACAACTAAAACACCTATTTTAGCAGATTGATTTTACATGGTGTGGCACAGTTTTCTTATACCCACAATAAATTTTAATTGCAAATCCTGTGTGTACCACTAGCCAACTGTAAAAGGTAAAGGGAGATTAATTATTATATACTCACCATCACCTGGCATCTATTTTGTCCATTTTCATTCTACCTCACCAATGGGTTCTGATCCGATCCTCGGACACAACTCAGCCTCATATACTAGACTTCGGATCCAGCTCTCGAGCTCCTCCCTCTACCCATAATGCACCACACCATCTCCAAAATCTCAGATTGAGTTTGCTGCATAATCTCTCATTTTATAGCAGATAAAGACATACACAGAAGAAAGACAGTGCTCAAACCAGAAACTGAGTAGTTCCAACACAGTCTAGCAGGTACTTCCAAGAGATACAAGGACAGGGGAAGAATGGGAGGGAAGGTGAGGAAGAATGAAAATGGACAACACAGAAGCCAAGTTATGGTGAGTACATAACTAATAAATCCGATTTTCTCTTTCATTCTTCCTCACAGTGGGACAGAGTCTCCACCTATGTAATCCTTGAGAGACCCTCATGGAAGGACCTGCTGGAGCAATGTAGAACCAAAAGAAGCTCTGCTTCAAGAAATGATGTCCAATTTGTAATGCGTAACAAAGGTAAGAATCTTTGACCAAGTAGCTGAAGTGCAAATGTCATCGATAGAAGTCCTCGACAAAAGGCAGACTGTGTAGAATGAGCTCGAGGAGATTGTGGTAAATTTAGTCCTTTGTGAGAATAAAGCAATGAAATCCAATCAGTAATCTACTTGGCTTGAGTGACTTTAGATACTGCCCGACTCGAGCAATTCAGGGAAAAGGATACAAAAAGTTGATCAGACTTCCTGAACGATTTTGTTCTGTGAAGATAAAACATAGTTGTCTGTGCACATCAAGGAGATAAAGCATGTACTCCCCCTTATTTGTAAAATTTGGGAAGAAGACCGGTAACTAATTTTCAGATGCCATTTTAGGAAGGAAGGGTTAAGTCCGCAGAGACACCCTGTGTTTATGGAAAATAATATAAGGAGGCTTAGCTGATATGGCCTAGAGCTGAGAAAGTCTTTTTGCCAAAGTAATAGCTACTAAGAAGATCAATTTCCAAGAAAGATACTTCAGACCATATTTGTCTGCTGGTTCAAAGGACCACAAGTAAGGGTCCCAAGGAGAAGAATGGTCCTATCGGGGGGGGAGCCTGAGGAGAAAACTGCCTTTCATGAAGGCCTTACACAATATGGATGAAGCCAGAGAAAAATATTTGTTTCTAGCATGAAACATTTGAAATCGCTGCCAACTGATGTTTAATTATAGACAAACTAGCTCCTTCTTTAAAGAGAGTTGTTCGAAAAATGAGGACAGATGAAATTGGTGCTGAAAAAGGGTCGATATTCTGGTTAGAGGCCCAAATAGAAAATCTTTTCCATTTGCTTCTGTAGACTTTCTTGGTAGAAGCTTTCTGGGTGGCCATGACATTATCAAGAATTGGAGAAGCAAGCCTGGATTGTCTAACTTTAATGAAAGTGGAGAAACCATGCAGTTAGCTTGAGGGCATGGAGATTTGGGTGCTGAGTTCTCAACTGGTGAAACAGGAGATCCTGAGTGGGTTCCAGTATCCAAGGAGGATATCACAAGTGAGACCATAGGAAGGGGAACCATACCTGCCGAGGCCAACAGGGGGCAATGAGGATGACTGAGCTCTTCAGCCTGCATGCTTTCTGTAAGAACTTTGGAATCAGAGGAAGAGGAGGGTAGGCATACAGGAGATCCAGGGACCAATCATGAATCAGAGTATCTCTCAGTGACCCCACAGAGGGGGGTATCAGAGTGAAGTACTTGCTGCACTTGTTGCTGAGGGGCGACGCAAATAGGTTGCAGCAAGGCTGGCCCCAGCGGCTGAAAATCATATTCACTACCGACTGATTGAGAGACCATTTGTGAGGTATCAGAATGGATCTGCTGAGCCTGTATGCTAGTGTTTTGGTTTTCCCCGGGATGTGCACTGCAATGAGAAAACGATCTGAAGCAATTGCCCATTCCTAAATCCTCATGGCCTCTCTGCACAGTAGATATGATCGGGTTCCTTCTTGCTTGCTGATGTACCAGACTAAGGACATGTTGTCTGTTTGAACTGCAATAGTCAAAGGTGTGGATACGGCACACTGGGAGCACAAAAAAAAGAGAAAATTTTGAGAAAATTTAGTTTATTATGCACAAATAAAAGCCGTTAAATATGCACTTTCCTCTTTTTTCATAAAGACTTCCTCAGATAAACCATTGTAAAAAACATCTAGTATTTAAACCAATCAAAGCTGTAGAGTAAAATCACGTGCATGCCAAGACTCTGGCAAATGTATGATGTCATTCTCCAATTAAATAAAAGCAGATCTAAAATTTAAAAAAAAAAAAATCTAAGATTTAAAAATCTAAAATGCCCATGACAAATATAACAAATATATAAACCCAAACATTGAACGGTCTAGTCAGAAAAAGATAGTCTGAATAAATCCACCAATGAATATGACATTTGCAGAATGGAGTTAAGTCTTATGGCAAACAATAGGGGCTGATAAAGAATGGACACTGTACCTCCAAGATCCACTCAAGAATTTGCATAAAGAATCGTGCTAGAAGGACCAGAAGTATGGCAGCTGACATCGCCCCCAGAGCTTGTAGCACTAATTTTGCTGAAGGAAAAAGGTGAGAAAGAATAGACTGAACATGATGTCTCAAAGATGTAATGCAATGCAGAGGTAAGGAAGCCACTTAAGTTGTGTTTTTCAAAAGAATCCCTATGAATGTCAGGGTCTGTACCAGGACTAGGTTTGACTTGGCATGGTTTATTGAGATGCCAAAAATGTTGGAAACCTGGAGGAAGTAGTCCCTGGCTTGTAAAAGTTGATGCCTGGATGGGGTGGTGAGAAGGCAATCATTGAGATATGGGAACACTTAGAATCCCCCGAGTCTCAAATGAGCTACCACAACTGCCATGCATTTAGTAAACTCTCTGAGGACTATCGTGAGTCCAAAGGGCAGCGTTCTGAACTGGTAGTAATAATCTCCCAGCCAAAAGCACAGATGTCTCCTCTATCACCTGTCTGTTTTTATGTAATAGCACACAGCCTGGAGATCTATAGAGCACATACAATTGTCCTGCACAGAAGAGGCAGGCTGGACTGAACCATGACCATGCGTAACTTCGCCTTCTTTACATACTGGTTCAACTTGCTTAGATCCAAAATGGATCTTAGGTCACCTGTCTTCTTTGGCACTAAAAAGAATCGCCAATAAGTTACAAATCCTATCTGGTCAGGTGGGACCTTCTGGAGGAGTCTTTTCTGTAGCAGTTTTTGTATTTATTGTGGTGCATCCTTCCTCTGACTGGGTGGAATATCGGGAAGTTTCCTCTTTTGAGGAGGAGGAGGAGGAGGAGGAGGAAGGGAAAATGGTACACAGTAACCTCTGGATATGATTCTTAGTGCCCGTGAATCTTTTGTGATGTCTGACTAGGCATCTAGGTGCAGAGAGAAATGACTCCTGACTGTCTCCTGGGTTGGACAGTTGGGCAGTGCATCAGGAGTGCTGATAGGGCCTATCAGAAAAGGAATCTCTAAAGACCTGGTTCTGCAGGCCCCCTCTGCCGCTAGGGTGATGTCTACCATTAAAATTTCATCCTCTGCCTCTGGAGGATATTATCCCCACTTGAATCCTGGGAAGGTCCCAGAGATTTTCGGAACCACATCTCATCATGCCATGGGTTTCTAGAGAAGGTCCATTGAGGGGAAGAAAACTTGATTCTTAAGGCAGACAAGAGTTCTTCCCTCTTATTTGCTGTGGGTAAACGTGCCCTTAACTGATGGCCCAAACAAGGAAGTACCATCAAAAGGGACATTGACAAAGGACATTTTGAAGGGATCCACAAAATCGCACAGCCACATCCAGCCATGTCCCCTTATGGCTATACCTGAACAGACTGCTCTTGAGGTAGTTTCTGCAGCATGGGAGATCAGCTTCATCAGTGCATTTGAAATGAACAGTAGAATGGCCAATTGAGAGGAAGGCTTTTTGAAATCCTCAGCAGACATGAACTCCGAGACAGTATTTGAGGACTCCTTAGTCAAATCTCTCTGTAGCAGAGTGAAATGTGCCAAGAAGTTTAAAGACCTCAGCATGAAAGTACCAGAAGTGAACACACGCTTTCCAAATCTGTCCATCACTCTGGACTTCCTGTTCAGTGGATGGACAGAAGAGCTCTGCTCATCTAGCTCCTTCTTGGTAGCTGCCACCACCACCACAGCATCAACCATGACTCCCTTGCTCCAGTGGGGTCTATCAGCAGGAGGGGACAGAAATTTGTCCGGGTGTTTGGGAATAGGTACGACACTATCCAGTTTCTTCCAATCCCAGCTGGGGGGGGGTCACACAAGACGTAGATGGTCCAAAACCAAAAGCCTCCAGAAACACTGATTCTTCAGGAGAAGGAGATTGGAAAGACAAAAGCCACCCTTCTGTTTGAGGATCTCAAGGATATCTCCAAAGGAGATGTCATCAGGTGGCAATCTGGGGGATCCCACTCCCTCATCAAAATCAGTGTTTTATGTGAGACACTCCTAAGTGAGTGTGTGTCTCCTCATATATGTCCTTTTCCAAGGGACCTCCTCCACAGGATGTTTGGGAGAGGTATCAGAGGAGAAGGTAAATTCTCTTGGAGAAACTGTCCTTCAGGTATAGGTCTGATGGGCTCAGAGCTCGAAACCAAAGATGGGAGGTGGGTAGGATCTGAGACAAGAAAAGACGGTTTGCTGTGAAGAGAGAAAGCCATTTCTACCACCTTGAAGGACCAGAGGAAACCCCCCCTTCTTGGACCCGAAGCCACAGAGGAAGATAGGTCAGGGCCTTCCCCAGATCTGAGCCTCAAGGGGAGAATCAGATCCGAGCTGTCTAGGGACAGGCTCCAAGAGGAAGGGACAGATCAGACATAACCAGAACAGAACCAAACTCCTTGGACCTGGTACCCACATCTCAGATCAGAGACCTGCTCTGATTAGAGGGTATTGGAACAGAACTGGTCAGAGACACCGGAGTCAAGAAGATATTTTCTCAGGATCCAACGCCAAACTTCTTGGGGATCCCATACTCTGGGACTCCAAAACCATTGGTTGGACTGGAGAAGGAGAGACAATGGACTTAGCAGGCGCACTCACGGATCATTCAGGGGACAGAGCTGGCAGGACCCCCATCTGGATCTGAGCCCAGAGAAATTTCCGCATCATCTGATCCACATCTGCCTCTGTCAAACTATAAGACCACCTAGACCTATGATGGGGATACTCTACATAAGGGCCTTACAGAAACACATGCTTTGTGCCAGAGCCATGGGCTCAAGCTCAAGGCCAAGAAATGTATAGTTATCCCCTTTGGGAAAAAAACATGTACCCATGAATTATCACATAGGTGGCAGTACACTAAACACCGAAAGTGTGATGACACACTTAGGGACACAGGTGGACAGTGGTCTCACCTTCAATAACCACATCGCCACAACAGTCAGGAAATCCTTCTATTTGGCACACCTCATCACTAAGGGCTTTTCATCCAGAAAAAAGGAGATCATTGTCCCACTGTACTCATCCCTCATTAGACCCATTACAAAATACAATGCCCCATTTGGTATGTACCTCTCAAGACATTTGCAAGATGCCCTATGCTGATCGCCTTAAACTCCAGCTATACTCTGTCGCATATCATCTACTCCGAGGCAATCTCTGCTTAACATACAAGGCCATATCAAACCCAGAGCTGTTGGATATGCTACACTTAAAGAAATCCCAATCTCTCAGAGCCACACGCTCCAGGGATCTAAATCTTGTCATCACAATAAACAAAACATGCTGGAGGGATAGGTTCCTGACCCAGAGACTCCTCAGACTCTGGAATAGACTGCCCATACATGTCAAGCAGAGCGCCTCTTTGGCCCTCTTCAAAAGGAACCTTGATGACTGGATGGGAGAAAGGAAATTCACCCCGGGGATCACGTCAGTCGCCCTGCTAGACAGGGGTCCAGGGAAGTAAATATTGTGGGAAGAAATAGCCAGGGAATTATTATGACTTGACTTGTATAGGCCCTAGGGCCGATAGCCTAGTACCAGCCTATGAACCTAAGACACTGTGGGTGAGGGTATGGAGTGTTTCTTCAGAATCTAGAAGAGTTGGGCTGGCGAGGAAGGAGATACTGGCTTAATGGTATACTCTGGAGTACGGTTCCTCTGGGCAGAGCCAGATCTCGGATCCAAGGGCTTGGGATCTGATGAGGCGGTAGAAAGAAGCAGAGAAATTACTATCAGGCTGATACTGCAGGATCTGAAAGCCATTTAGGACCCAAACGAAGGCTCCCAGGTTTAGGATCTTCTCCAAAGGCTCCAATAAAAAGTTTGAGGAGATTTCGGTGGAAACCTCTGTTTGGTTTCTGAAGAAACGGACTTCACTGATTTGGTGGGGTGGTCAAGTCAAAGATGAAGCGGGCAAAAGACCTCCAAGTATTAATTTATTGAGCCTGTCAGCTAATGCTCTAGGATTAAAGGTACAGCATACAGAACAGGCTACACTGAAATAATCAGGTCCTAAACAATAAACACACGTCTTGTAGACATCTGAATTGGGGATCTTATGGCCCAAGAAGTGTATTTCATGAAACCTATCGGTTTCTCAGACATAGCTACTACAGAAAAAATTCAAATCCACCAGACAACTCTATAAGCCAAAACTTTTTTTTTTTTGGGGGGGAAGACCAACAACAGAGTAAGCCACACAAGAAACAACCCAAAGAAATACAAGTACTACCAACTATGGTATGTTACAACTACCTAAAAAGGTAAGGGAAATATACCAACAATGGTATTTGATAGACACTACTGAAGTACACGAATAGAAGATACAGGACAAGACAAACACTAACTCCTAACCATGATAACTCCTAACACCCAGTGAATGTTAAGAGGGAGGAAAAAGGAAGTAACAGGGTATAACAGGAAGAGAAAAAAGAAATACAAGAACTATCCAAAAATTTTTGACTAAAAAAAAATCACTTACAGCTCGAGTGTGGTACCTACAACTAACCACTATGGCAGCAAATGAAATCTAGGATGTTGGAGATGGAATGGAGCATTATGGGTAGAGGGAGGAGCTGGATCCAAACTCAAGTTTATGCGGCCAAGTTGGATCAGAGGATCAGATCCAAACCCACTGATGAAGAAGAATTAAAAAGACAACATCAGATGTAAGTATATTTAAAATGTGGAATGTGAAATGTAAAAATAAGCTAAAGATAAAACAAAATATTGTGACACTCCAAGGAAGGGTACCAGTTTGTAATCTATTTATCTGAATTTGTTTTACTAACTGCATGAAACTGGATTTTTCAGTTTGCTGAACTTCAGGGACATTTTAGAAGAAAAAAGTATTTTTCAGTTATTTGTTTGACCCTTAGCATCATATAATCTACTTTTAGGTGCTATGTACCTAGCATTTCTATATATATAAAAGGATGACTTTGCTCCTATGTATGTATGATGCTTGTGGACTAGTGCTTACTGTTTTGTGTACATTTCAGTGCAAATGCTGCATTCTGTAATCAACTGCTTCTCAGCCCCTCAGCTAAGATCAAGTGAGGGCAGTTTGCATTCTAGATGCAGTAGTGGAACCTTCAAGAAAAGTAAAAAATAAATAAATAAAATACAATAAAAACACAGCTGGGATATATTTGTGCACTTTCATTTGTTTATTACAAGGTTTCTTCAAACTTCAAAGAAGTCTTTATTAAACTGACAAAAGTTCTCAATTATATATCCTGGTTGTGGTTCCTTTTGTAGTGTGTGTTTGTTTGTTTTACTTTCCAGTTCAAACACTTATGGTACTGGGAGTGTGTTTTTTAAAACTTTCAGGGAAATATCTCACTTCACTATTTTTAAGGTTTACGACCATAAAGAATCTCTGTTGGGATAAAGAAATAAAGCCCTGATTATGACCCAGGCAACCTGAGTTCAATAAGTGATATGGGCAGGGGGAAAGGAGGAATGACATGACAATAATTAACTCACCACTCTTTAAAGGAAAGAAGATGTGGGGGCACATGCACAGGGTGCTCTCTGCTGTACTAGACACCCCGGTGTTGATCCGAGACTGCATGGAAGCACTGGCTCCTGTCATTTATGGAAGTGAGTGGCATGCCCTCATTGACACTCACTGCAAGATAATTTCTGCAGCGTATTAGTGGGAATGTGTCATGAGCTTGAGTCTGATTAACCTCCCCTCTCAGTCAGCTCTTGCCAGTGGTGAGAGTGGAATCAGTGGGTCAGGTGGGTGGGGGAGCTGATGGTCAGCAGGCAGTTGGGGAGAAAAAACTTAAAGAAAAAAATGTTAAGACCATAAAGTTTTGGGATTCAGGCAGCTCTGTTCTTTATCCAAATACACTTTAAGTGACAGTAATTCTCCAATACACAGAACAAATGCAAATTCCATTTCTAGAGAATTATGAAATACTTGCAACCACTGGCCAGTGGAAATTTTTTTCTTTTCTTTCTTTTTTGGCATGCACTACATGGGAGGTGGATTGGTAAGCATGTCGCCATAGTCATAACCAATATAATGTATGCTACAATGCTAACATTTGAATACATTCATTAATAAAACTTTTTTTTTAATTTATTTTAAGTGCTTTTTTATATTATGGGTTGTGGAAAGAACTCACATAGGGATGACCAAGGGTTGGGTACTGCAAATCAAAGAAAATACATAAGATCAAATATTATTTCTTTTTATACTTAATAGCTCAAACCATTCACTAAAGAAAACAATGTTATGCTTTACATTCAAAAAACTTTACAAAGGAAAAAAGAAGTTATGTACTCACCATCATGTTCCAGGTGTGTTGTCCATCTCGCCTTCATTCTTAGCAGGTTGGGTTTAGATCCGATCCTCGGATCCGACTCGGCCTTATACACCAGCTCGAGGTTTTTCACTAGCTAATAGCTATTCACTATCCCATCATGCACCAGGAGAGCTCCCCAGATCTTGTTTGCAGCTGTACAAAGTAATTCCAAAATAAGGACAGCTTAATACTTAATAGAGCAATCAAGAAGGCCAATTGTATCAACTCGGTCTTCCAGGAGCAAAAGGCTGGGGGAAGGGGGATGAGATGTAAGAATGAAGGCTTAGCAGGTTGAGACAAGAGTCCCCAGCACCATCTTTCTTGGGTAGCTCAAGAGAGAATATTCTTCAGAACTGTGGAACCAAAGGAGGCCCTATTCCTGGAGGCCAAATCAACTTTGTAATGAGTGATAAAGGTATATGTTCTTACCCATGTTGCTGCAGCACAGATGGTATCAATGGGCAATCTATCCCGAAAGGCAGAAAAGGTTGCAATTGCCCTTGTAAAATGACCTTTTATTTTATGGGAAAGATCTTTGTTTTGAGATTTGTAAACGAAGGTTATACAATCTGAGAGCCATTTTGAAAGTGTCACTTTAGAAACTGGGGCACCCTTCATTGAATCTGAAAAGGATACAAATAGTTGGTCAGATTTTCTGAAGTCCTTTGTCCTATGTAAGAAGAAGCATAATTGTCTATGTATATCTAGTTGGTGCAGCATGTATTCTGCCTTATTCTCATAGTTAGGGAAAACACTGGCAGCTCTATGGATTGGATTAAATTAGATTCTGAACAAATTATGGGTAAAAAGGAGGGGTTTGTTTGTAAGGATACTCGGTCCCTGTGGAAAATCATGTAGGAGGCTTTATTGAAAAGGCTTGCAACTCTGACACCCTTCTAGCAGAAGTAATAGCTATCAAAAGAATGGTTTTCCAAGACAAAAATTTGAGTTTACAGGATGATGCTGGCTCAAACGGGGGAAAAACTAAATGGGATAACACAAAATTTAAGTCCCATGGTGCTAGAGGGTCTCTAATAGGTGGTCTTAATAAAAAAGCTACCTTTCAGAAAGGCTTTGCATAGTGTGTGTGAGACATAATGTTGAGGCCCGATTCACCTAAATGGAAAATCGGATATTGCCGCTAACTCAACTGGAATAGTAGCTGTGGCTGCCCCTTCACTGAATTGTTTTGCCAAGAATTCTAGAATGGAAGCTACTAGGGCAGAAAAAGGATCAATCTGATTATTTGAAGCCCATGAAGAAAATCTTTTCCGTTTTCTTGTATATATCTTTCTCATTGAAGCCTTATGGGAAGAAATAAGGATTTTTTTACTGAAGAAGAAAGGTTAGGGAGCCTGGATATGGCTGGAATCGGGCAGCCAAGCTATCAACTTGAGGAATTGAAGAGGGGGATGGAGTGTTCCTGATGCATGAGTCAGAAGTTCCAGAACTGGGTCCAAAATCTAAGGCTCCTCCTGAAAATGACGCCACAGGAAGGAAAACCAGATTTAAGGCCAGTATGGGGCAATGAGTATCAAATCCCTTGCCAAGTAAGTGGCTTTCTGAAGAAATCTGGGTATCAATGGAAAGGGAGGAAAGGAGAAGAGGAGACCTGAGTGCCAATCGTGTACAAGTGCATCCCTTGGTGACTCCCCCCGGGGGGGGGGGATAAGGGCAAAGTAGCTGCTGCATTTGGCATTCATGGATGTGGCAAAAAGATCGCAGCAAGGGTGGCCCCATTTGCAGAAAATCTTTTCCGCTACTTCCTGTTTTGGGGACCACTCGTGAGGCATCAGAATTGCTCTGCTGAGTCTGTCTGCTATCACGTTGGATTTCCCCGGGGTCTGCTTGCCATCAGAAAGCGTTGGGAGGAGGTCACCCACTGCCATACTCTCAGGGCCTCCCAGCAAAGGGGGTAAGATCTGGTTCCTCCTTGTTTGTTTATGTACCATATCACTGACATGTTGTTTGCCTGTATTGCAATAGTTCCCAGAGGAAGAGAGTCCTGGAATGCTTACAATGCCAGAAGCATCTCTCTCATCTCTAGGACACTGATGTGCAAATGGGCCTCGTGATCCTGCCAAGTGCCTTGGACTGTCTTTCAGAGATAATGCCCCCCCCTCCACCCTATTTGAGAACCATCTGTGGTCACTGTGGCTAATGGTTGGTGAAGTACAAAGGGTCGACCTAGTGTCACCCGAGTGGAGTAAAGCCGACAGACTCCTCTGGGGAGTCAATGTGCTTCCTCTTGCAGGTCCTCTTCCATCTGACCTCCTCAGTAGAGTATTCTTGTGAGGTTTCAGAAGAAGGGGGAGTCCCTTGCTGGATATCCTGAGGCCTAGGATCTCTGCAATGCTGTGGAAGGGTCACGTGCGAGGACAAAGACCCTGTCCAGAACTGGGAGGAAGATCAGATAAAGGTTGTGCCTTTGACTGGGATGGTGTCAAAACCCTACTCATAACTTCAAAAGCAGTCTGTCCCTGCTCCAAAGAACTCTCCGGACTCAACAAAAAGGTTGTCGGAGCCGAAGGCATCTCCGATGCAGGAGACAAAAGTTCCAAAGCAGAGGTAAGAGACAAACTCACCTGTGCCGAAGCTCCCAGAGGCAAAACTGGATCTAGAGAGATCCGAACCGGCTCTGAAGATCCGACCTGAGAGTGACAGCTCTTAGAGGTCCCCTGCTCCGACTGGAGAGAAATGCTCAGGGTAGATATCGGAGCCAAGGAAGCTGAAGGTCCCAGAGCCAATACAGACACTCAGAGGAGGATTCAGGAGCAGAAGATGCAGATTTTATGGACTTCTCAGATTTTGAAGAGGACTCCGGTGAAAAAGCCTAAGAGAACGGGGTTTTTAATAGACCCTTTAAGATAACTTTGTTTTTGTGCTCCATAAGCACTCTCTGATTGAAGCTGTGGCATATGGAGCACAACCTTTGAAGATGAAGAGGCCCCAAGCAATACACTCACAGTGTGCATATCACTAAGGGGCACTTTCTTCCCACATTTTTTACATTTTTTGAAACCAAGTGGTTTCCCTTCCTGTTTCTGTGACATATTGAGGAATCAAGAAGAAAATACACAGGCACACACACACACACACAAGCATGCTAAAAGATGGGGAAACAGTGGAGATCAAGAAAAGACAGTTTTTTTTGGCTGCCCTCTAAATAAAACAGATGATAAAGGGAAAAAGGGGAAAGAGGAACATCCTCTAACTTAAGCAGACATCAGTTATGCACCCTCTAACTTAAACAGGTGATAGCAGGGGTAGGGAAAACTCACACTATTAAAAGGTACAGAAAAAGGGAAAGGAACTCTAAAGCAAACTAAATACTAACGGAAATAACTAACGAACAGTAAAAAGTACAGTTTTGTACCTACCATAAATGTAGATGTTCAAGTGTTCACACTGCTGCAGTCATCACACTTGGGTTATCCTGCCATCAGGTGGTCCCACAGTCGGCCAGAGTTCCAAAGTCTTGGTCCGGCGTCAGTTGCTGTCGCTTCTTCCCTGATGTCAGAGTGCCAGGGGGTATATAAGAGGCATCCAACGCCATTTTCTTCAGTTTTTCTTGCCCCAGATGTCAGGTGCCCCCTAGTAGGTGGGGAATACATATTGCCAATGAAACATGTACAGAAAATACACATAATACCTTCAGTTATAAGCAAATACACCACAAAGGTTGTATCAGATAGTAAGGTATAGAAAAGTTCAGGTAGTTCAGAGGGGATGGAGGGAGGGTAACCTGGACTGCAGCAGTGTGAACACTCGAACATCTACATTTATGGTAGGTACAAAACTGTACTATGTTCATCTTGTTACACTGCTGCAGTCATCACACTTGGGTTGAATCCCAAAGCTAAGGATGGGTGGTGGAGTTAAACAGGGTTTGGAGAAGCTAGTAGGCCCTGCACAACTGCAGTGGCAAAACCAGCTCTAGTCTTAGAGTATAGAGGCAAGTGATAGTGCTTGGTGAAGATATGCACTGAACTCCAAGTTGCAGCTTCCAAAATATCCTTGGTTGGTACCCCCCTGAGAAAGGCTGTTGATGTAGCTGTAGCCCTGGTGGAGTGGGACCTAATGGTAGCAGGTACCGGTTTCCCATGATGTGTGTAACAGAAATGCATGCAATGCCCTATCCATTTTGAAATGGTCTGTTTTGAGATAGCTTTTCCTTGTGATCCTGTAGCATAGGATACAAAGAGCTGGTCAGATTTTCTGAAAGCCTTAGTTTTATCCAAGTAGTAACGTAATTGCCTGTGAATGTCCAAAGAGTGCAGGAGTCTTTCTCCTTTGTTCTGGGGATTTGGGAAAAAGGTGGGCAAATGAATGGTTTGGTTTAGGGCCACACTGGATACCACCTTTGGCATAAAGGAAGGGTTAGTCCATAAAGCGACTCTGTCTTGATGAAAAATGAGGAAAGGCTCCACTGCCATTAGGGCCTGTAGCTCTGAGACTCTTCTAGCTGAAGTTATTGCTAGTGGCAGGACAGTTTTCCATGATAGAAACTTTAACTCTGCTGAAATAGCTGGTTCAAAGGGCGGCTGGTAGTGTAAGCTTTTCCAGAACAAAGTTGAGATCCCAAGTTGGTTTTGGTGCTCTCCTGGGCGGTCTTATGTTCTTAGCCCCTCTGAGACACTGTCTTAGGAGTGGATGTGAAAATAAAGGAGGATCCGTGTTGTAGTGAGCTGAAATCGCTGAGGCGTGGATCTTAATAGATGAAAAAGAAAGTCCTTTGTGCAACATCTCAGTTAAGTATTGTAGAATCTGAGGAATGTTTGGAACAAGGGGATTTTGGCCTTTAGCCTGGTTCCATGCGTAAAATCTTTTCCATTTGTCTGAATAGGCTTTCCTGGTGCTGGGCCTCCTGGCCTCCAGAATGACATCCATAACAGCTTTAGATAGAGGTGTTGGCTGGTTGTTTAGGTAATTTGCCATGCAGCCAGATTTAAAGTCTTGAGCTGGCTGTGTAGAATCTGATTGTTTTGCTGAGTGAGCAGGTGAGGAATTTGGGGTAAAATCCATGGTGGGCCGTGGGCCATGTTCCTTAGTATTGGATACCAGTGTTGGCGTGGCCAGTCTGGAGCAATGAGTATCATTTGTGGCCTCTCTAATCTGACTTTCAGCAGCACCTTTGCTAGAAGAGGCAGTGGAGGAAAGGCATACACTGTTAATGTTTTCCAACTGAATGAGAGGGAGTCCACCTTCCAAGCTAGTGGGTGGAATGTCCTTGTGCAAAATTTTTGAAGTTGGTAGTTTTGGGGGTTGGCAAACAGATCTATGTCTGGGCGTCCCCATTTTTGAGTTATCATTGGAAATACTTGTGGATCCAGTTTCCACTCGTGGGGATCCATGATGTTTCTGCTTAGGTTGTCTGCCAATGTGTTTTTCTTTCCTGGCAGGAATTGTGCTTGTAGTTGAACTTGGTAAGTCAGTGCTGTGTTCCACAAGGTCATTGCTTGCCTGCATAGGGGGTAGGAGTGTGTGCCCCCTTGCTTGTTTATGTACCACATAACTGTGGTATTGTCCGTCTTTATTAGGAGATGTCCTGGATGTAAGAGGTCCTTGAAAGCTGTTAGAGCATTCTGTACAGCTAGCATTTCTTTTTGATTGATATGCAGATGCCTTTCATTTGTACTCCATTTGCCCTGAATGCACTGTCCTGCCATGTGTGCTCCCCAGGCATAGTCCGATGCATCTGTTGTTATAGTTTGCCTGGCTGTGGGCAAGGTAAAAGGCTGACCCTTGTTGAGGTGACATGCCTGTGCCCACCATAGAAACTCCTGTTGAAGGCAGGGAATGAGTGGTATCACTGTTTCCAAGCTTTGGCTGTGCTGTGTCCATACGCTCTTCAGGTACCATTGTAATTTCCTCATATGCAGTTTTGCAAATGGTATTAGGAGTATGCAAGATGCCATGAATCTCAAGGCCTGCAGAATTTTTCTTGCAGGGAGTTGGGTCTTTGTTGCCATCATTTTGAAATATTGAGTCAGCTATTGTTGCTTGTCTGGCGTGAGATAAGCCTTCTGGGCCGTTGTATTCAAGCTGGCACCCAAGAATGTTATGTTCTGTGAGGGCACTAGTTTTGATTTCTTTTCGTTTACTGTGTACCCTAGGCAACTTAAATGGTGTTTGACAAATGCCAGATGCTTTAAAAGAATGTCCTTCCTTTCTGCTTGAATAAGGCAGTCGTCCAGGTATGGGTATATTTGAATTCCTCTTTGTCTGCAGTATGCAATTACTGGTGCCAGGCATTTTGTGAAGACCCTGGGCACAGTAGATAAGCCAAAGGGCAGTGCAGAGAATTGATAATGAGTTGAACCTGCAATGAAATGGAGGTATCTTCTGCAATTTTGTCTGATAGGGACATGCAGGTATGCCTCCTTGAGATCCAACATTACTAGCCAAGCCTTCTTGCCCAGCATGGGAAGAAGCTGCTGTAGTGTTAGCATCTTGAATTTGGGTACTTGGAGATAGGTATTTAGAGTTGAAAGGTCCAGAATGGGTCTCCAGGCTTTGTCCTTTCTGGGGACTAGAAAGAGTCTTGAGTAAAATCCTTGTCCTTGCTCCTGTGTAGGTACCCGTTGAATGGCTCTCATGTCCATGAGCGCTGTCATTTGTTTTTGTGCCTCCGCCCATTGATTTGGTGGCAGGTTTGGCATTCCTTTTATCCTTGGCAAGGTGTGAAAGTGGAATCTGTATCCTTGTGAAACAATGTTTAGGACCCATTTGTCTTTTGTAATTATGTGCCAGTTGTCTGCAAAAAGTGATAATTTTCCTCCCAAGGGAGCTGCCAAGAGAGATTTGCTTGGTAGTCTGAAGGTTAAGTCATTGTGTTTGTCTTCTGTTAGCTTGGGGCCTGTCTTCTCCTCCTTTCTGGGTAGCGGAACCCCATTGACGAGGTTTGTAAGGGCCTTGTGACTGACCTCTGCCCCTTGGGCGTCTGTATTTGCCCCTCTGTGGTCTGTCAGATGCTAGAAAGGACCAGTTTTTGTTGGCCAATTTCTGCTGAACCGAGGGGGTTGAACCTGTAAAAAATCCTTGACCGTCTGCATAGATTTTGCCTTATCCTCCATTTTCTTTAAAACCTCCTCTGCCTTTACACCAAATAAAACATCCTGCTGTAAAGGTGCATCCAATAACTTTGCTTTAACATGATCAGGCAGGGTTTGTTCTTTTAGCCAAGCATATCTACGTATGACAGACCCAGTCACTGCTGCTCTACAGGAAGCCTCCAATGAATCAAATCCACATTGTAAAGTATGTTTGCTCACCTGTTCAGCTGCATGTAACAGATCCTGCATTTCCTTGAAATCAGGCTGCTCTGAATGTGTGCTCATTTTTTGTTTTAATCGAGACATTAGGAATTGCTGATATTTTAGCATGTGAAACTGGCAATTTAAGGTTCTCATAGCTAGAGTAGCTGAGGTGTATACCTTCTTTCCCCATCTATCTAGTGCTCTGGAATCCCTTTCAGAGAGTGCAGGATTTTTAGCAATAGAGGCCTTAACCCCTTTGGGACCCTGTGAAATTGTTTCTGGGTCAGCAACAGGGCTTTTATATAGGAATTTGTGTGAGTCAGGGACTCTGTAGTATCTGGCTGGTTTGGCTGGAGCAGGAGGTAGAGAGTCTGGGTTAAGACTAGATTCTAGGTAAACATCATCCACAATGTCTAACGCAGGAGGGATAGCAAGTGGTCTGTGCTGGGGAAGTAAAAGGAACTCTCGGAGCCTTTTCTTAGAATCAGAATAATCCTGGCCTTCCAAGTGAAAATGTTCCCTCATGGTATGTAAAGTTTCCCCAAAGGAGTAGTCTTCTGGAGGAGATGCTGAGGGAATAGACTCTTCAGCATCAGAATCTTCATAAGGGGGAAACGAGTATTCTGTTCCTCAGAAGAATCTGAGGAAATTGAAACCTGGTCAGAGGAAGCATAATCCTCCTCTTGATTTGGCCTTTTTTCAGGATAGGGATGGGAACCCCTGATTAGGGTAATTAAATCTTCAGCCATCTTAAGCATTTGTTTCTTAGGCACAGGGCCTTGTGCTGGAGACTGATGTACAGTCTTTTTAGTTTTTAATGGAGTTTTAAGCTTAGCATAAGATTTAATGGTGAGTGTAGTCAGTCTGAAGACACCTTCTGCAACCGAAGGCATTTCTACTGCACCGGAATCTCCTTCTGCTACCTTCTGCTATGGAGTCGGAAGGGCCTAAAGAAGAAGGCTGCGCCAGCCTAGTACTCTCCGCTTGTGAATAAGAAGCCATCTGGTGTTCTAATTCAGCGGTCGTCAGGAGCTGTGTAGGCACCTCACTGAAAACTGGAGAACCAGCGACAGGTCCAGCTGAGGCCTCGGAGTCTGGTTTGAGTCTAGGCTGCCTATCCTTATCCTTGCGTTTTTTATGCATGCCGGTCGTCGGTTGCTCTGACGGCATGGTATAATTAAATTTCCTACCAAAGTAATGTCGGGCGAAATCGAACCGACGTTTGATAGTTCGTTTCTTAAACCTAGCACAAAACCGACAACCTGTGACATCGTGGTCTGGGCCTAGGCAAGGAATACAGTAAGAATGAAAGTCCTTATGAGGTATTTGCTTCCGACAAGAAATGCAATTGTTAACTTTTTCTGACATCAGACTGAGGCAAGAAAAGGTTCCCCAATGGGGTACTTAGCTTTATTGAAGACTTCGGTCTGAAATTTGATTTGAAAATCTCAGGAGTCGGCCGACCGGCACTTGCGAACTGCTTCTGCTTCGGGCACAGCACGGCAAGAAAGACTGAGGAAATTGGCGTCGGATGCCTCTTGTATACCCCTGGTGCTCTGAAGTCAGGGAAGAAGCGACAGCAAATGACGCCGGACCAAGACTTTGGAACTCGGGCCGACTGCGGGACCGCCTGACGGCAGGATAACCCAAGTGTGATGACTGCAGCAGTGTAACACGATGAACATCTAGCTAAACAGATAGAAAAGATAAAGGTACGATAATAAATTTAGAAAGCACTTAGCCCACAGCTAGCTTTTCAGAACCTCCTTCACTGCATGGCAAACGAGATCTGAGGTAGCTAGGGAGTTGGAGTTGCATTATGGGTAGGGAAAAATGCCCACGAGCTTAGCTGAGAGCCTTGAGCTTTTTCAATGGCCGAGACAGATCTGATGGATCAGATCCGACCCAAAGTCCCACCAGTGAGAATACAGGCAAGATTGACAACATCACATCAGTGTAGTCTCCCATTGAAAATCCTGGCACATTCTGTAAATAGTCTCAAATAAAGAGAATCCTACACAGGGAGATTCAAATATCATGCTCTCCTCTGAATTTGAATCAGAAATCTGAGGATACAAATCTACATCTGTCCCATTACTTTCCTCTACAGATTCAATTTCTTGAATCTTTTTAGGACAAAAGACAAATCCATTTTTCTTTTACCAGAAACCACCTTATAAGGGTCAATAGCCTGTATAAGACCCTTGTCCAGACCTAATAAACTACTCCTGTTAAGTGGAACTGGTGCAGGAGAAGATAAATATTTAAATTTCTGTGTCTTTTTGACAAGAAAGTTGGGGCACACAAGTTTATTAATGGCAGCAAAAGCTTTCTCACAGATGGGCACAACATTTTGGCTAAGCAGGGACACCTGTCCCTGCCCCTTCTTCCAAAACCGACAAAAGTGGCTCTCCCTTGCCACCAGCAGCCACAGATGATGTGGCTAACCCCCAGTGTATACTGGCTTTATGCACAACATCAGAGGGATTTGGGGAAAAAAGATAAGTGGTCTGATGAACCTGCTTTGGACACAGCAGAAACACTCCCCTGCAACTGAGGCAAATTGCTAGCCTGTTGTGATGGCAAAGGTTTAGAAGTTTTTCTTTCTTGTGGCTTGAAGGACAGACAGTGGCACCAGTAGTTTACGTTTCTTGCCTCATGTATTCAAATGGAAAACTGAGGCTGGGAATGCGTTCAAGTCGTTTATTATACATACACACATCAGGAGCTATAACTTGTACATATACTTCATATGCTTACTGACTGACTTGTTACTTCTAACACGCTCACATGTGCATCTCCATTCAAACTTACACTCACACTGACTGACTACAGAAAATGGCAATGATCTTGCACGTGCTCAGTAACAAAACACACTAAAAAGCACTTCAATACGGTCTCAAGAAAGTAAATTAAACGCAGTTTCTCACAGAACATATACATTTAAACAGGTTTTAACAACATTTAAACTGAAAAGAACAAGTGAACTCACATTTAAAAGTATGTCAAACTCAGTTTCTGTGTCTCATTTCTAAGATCACTTATTTTACTGTTGAAAAGTATATCTGTCAAGTTAGCATTAGCCAATAGCCAAAAGTATTCTGTAGTACTGCTGTTGTCAGCAATTATTTTTTATCTGAAGGTACGGCTTTTTAAAAAAGAAACTGCCCACTCCAAAGCAAATTTATGAGCAGTTTCTGCCCATCTTTGTTTTGAAGTGACAATCACATTCATCTTCATTATCAATAATAATGAAAGGGTTTTAAAACTTCTTAAACCCCTGGGAGTTACATAAAGTAGGAATGTTATAACTAATGCTAGTTTACTCAGAAAGCAGTTTTTCAAATGGGTGGCATAACTCCCGGAACCATATTATTATTAAAGTGGCCTCATGTTCTCATTTTTGTGTTTTTTAAAGAAAGAATTCCGTTTGCCTTCACTTAGTTCGTCTACTACAATGGAACTCATTTCTCCATTAAAAGAACTCCATCATAAGCTCTCTGTGAAGCAACTCTGCATGAAACTCCTTCAAATACGTGGAATGTCTACACTGGATGATGTACCAGATGCTATACCAAACATCATCAATTATTTAAAAAAAAATTAAAACGACTTCACTAAAAATTTACACGCCTCAGTTATCAGAGGCAAGATTACAGAAAGCATAAACTGAGGAACTTGCATAACAAAAACAATACCAGTTAAGAACCAATTAAAAATTAACCAATGAAAATATGGAAAAATAAGGCTACAAAAGCAGTAGCAAAAAAAGAAACAGGAAAGAAACATCCATGGTGACTGCCCAAAATCACTAATGAAAAGGGAATTTAGAATGGATTAACTTGCATCAGATTGGAAAAACAGTCACCACTGTAGAAGTGACTTGCAAACTCTGGAAATTTTGAACTTGACACTAGAGCTGATACTGTGACCAGAAAAGTCAAACTGTAAAACTCTCATGTGGTGTCCAGCAAACAGTATCATGAGTATTCCTGTTGTCATTAAGCTCAAGGTTCTAATGCAGAGGTGGGTAGTGGCTGCTTCATACTCTATGAAATGGAAAACCTTGGGATGGAAAGGCTGAAACTTGTCCAGGGGGAGACAGACTCAGCGCTTTACTTTATCTAGGCTGAATTTTATGACCATGAGTAGCTGCCATTTTGCAAGATTCACTGCTATTCTTAAGAACTAAAACAAGCTGACCAGAGCCTCCCAAATCAAGACCAGGATGGCTAGAGAGGCAGCAGCTAGCAGCCAGTCATCAAAGTAGGAAATGGTGTGGGCCCCTTGCAGCCTCTGGTTTGCTGCCACAGTAGACACACACCAAATGGGAGAGTCCTGAATTGATAGAGACTTGCTCCTATCCAGACATAATGATACCTGAAGGGCTCTTTGGCTGTCTTGATATGGAGTTCAGAATCCTAGAAGTCCAGACAGCACATCTAGCATCCTTCAGATAAGCATGGAATGATGGACTACACCATGACCATCTAAAAGGTTTACTTCAGAATAAAAGTTATTTGGGCTACTTAAGTCTGGAATGGCTCTGAGGACTTTTTTTTTAGTGCCATAGAAAAGAAAGATCTACAGTCATACTTATCCCTTTTGGTCTGCCTAGACACTTTGGCTACCTCTTTTCAAGGTGTGGGACTTTTCTTCTTGCTCTTGTGTGGGACATTGGACAAGATTAATGACTGGGATGTGCGGGATATAAGGCAGGACTATATACCCCTGGATATTACTGTTGTTATTCACATATCTCTGGTGATGGACAGACATGAAGCAAGGAAGGGACACATCATAGTTACCTCAAGGATCCTGCTGCTGCCCATGTAAAAGTGGACTGCAGACACCCTGCTGTTGTTAGGATCATCCACCCCCCCAAATGATGATTTTTCTGAAACTTACCCTGAAAATTATGGATTCTTCCAAACTGCTTTTTAATCGGATATTCTCTGCACTAAAACCACATCTGATGTGGACTCATTTGCAGCTTTGAGAAACAGTGTTATTAACGGTGAACATATTCCACAACTCTAACTTCACCTCAGAGCCAAAGAGATAGGGCCCTGAAAAAGACAGCTCATAAATGCCTTTGGGCCCCTAGCAATATCTGTGAATCTAAGTCAGGCATGCCAGCACACAGTGATACGAGATCCAGCAGACTGAGATACACCCTCCATAAAGTTACATGCCACTGTTATCAAAAGGTTCCACAGTGATATAACATGAACATGAATCATGTGTAATATGTTATATGTGATATAACATGAACAATGAATCATGTGTAATAAGTATTTTGGCCCACAGAGAGAAGAAAATGTTGTGGATGCAAAAAACACACTTCCTGAGGTTGCCCACAGCCCTAACACCTTATTAGGGGGGCAAACCAAAGAGTTTTGAGGAGTTTTGTGTTACGAATTGCAAGCCAAAAATCTCCAATCCTTATGCAACTGGAGAATCCCTGATTTCCTTGGAAAATTTTTTATGCTGCACTGGTAGCCACATTTAACATATCACTGACAAAAGGAGCACCCATAGTTATTGCTGGATGGACCAGAAGATCTTCTGCTGTGTTCTCATTGGAGAAAAAGAAAAGTGGGGGTTCCTGGGTCATCCCTCCATTGCCACATCATCTCTAACATCTCTTTGAATTTTGAATAATCAAGGATAATGATGGGAAATCAGCACCCACTTCATCGTCAGCATCTAGTGTGCAAGACTCTACAGGAAAAACAATGTGCTTTCTCTTCCTCAAGGTCTTTCTAGTGACCCTTGAAGATGGCGAGTACAAAGAGGAAGATGAAAAACTTTGGGGCAATGACATCATAAAGGAACATTGACAGTGACCATGGCAGCCTTTGTGTTGCTGTATGCTCAGTGGGGCAGCCATAGGATTCTGAAGAGATAGGTCTGATTGCTGGACTGGTCTTGATTTGACTGGCTACAACAGACATCGCTGACAAGCACTAGACATTGCAGGGGTGCTTGTGAATACCAGAGCAGTGGTAATCATCAACTGAATACTCAACACCAGCAACTGCAAGGCTGGACTCATTTCCTGCTTCAACCTCGAGTTTGGCATCAAAAGAAGCAGTGATATGTTGACCCTAGTACTGGTACCAACAGTACCACTGATGTTTGCTCACTTTACCCCTGGTATTTGTGAAGCATCAGCCCCTCCCTGCCATTACCAGGACAAGGGCTGACTGAGAAGGGGCCATCATTCACACACCCATAAGGGTGATTTGAGATGGTTTTCATTTTATGTTCCAACTCTCACGCACATATTTGGTAAAGTACCATGGCGAAACTTGACAACAAAGGAAGTCCAGTGTCACTTTTGCAAAGAGTGTTTTCTCCAAACAGCCTTACTCCATCTCCTGAAGCATGAGTGGTCTCTCTGGTCTCCAACCAGGAGATCACACCACCTCATGTATCCTCAAAGTACATGCCACCCACCCCACCTCCATTGGGAAGGCAAGCGGGTCATTCCACTTCATTCCTTTCCCTCCCCATCAAGCTTCTCCACGACCAGAACTGCTAATTGATCCCCCATCACCTAGCTCACAATCAGATCTCCATCCCTCTACGTCTGCTCCACACAACCAGACTCTGCACTTTTTAAATGCATGAGCTATGATGACTGAAAGTGCCGGATACCCCTAGCAAAAACAACAGAGAAGGTTTTTTTTTTTAAAGTCAAGGGATAAAGTGTAACTTCTTAAAACTAGGTGTTAAAGGTTAAATGTTAAGAAACAGCTAATCAGAAAGTCCTGACTAACAAGACCTAAGGTGAAGGCTGAAAGCATGAGAAAAAACTCTAAAATCAATTAACTTAATAAAGGTTATAATAGTGAAGACTGCAATTATAAATAAAACAAGCAGTTCTAAAAATGATAAAGACATACACTCAATTTAGCAGAAATAATTCTGTTGAATAAAAAAAAAATAGCCTGGGGACATTTTTCAGTTTGGCAAGAGAGAGATCTGGAGATGAAGATCTACACAGTGCAGTACAGGATAGATAGACAGACACAGCAGCCTCTAAAAGCTTTTATCTGCAACCAATCTTGCTGGTGTTAACCCTACTGTTACCAATAAATGACCTCTTCATATACGATATCCTCATACAGGTAACTAGCTTTAGATAAACAACAATTCATGAAAACATAGCACCATGATGATTTGGAGCAATGACCATCCTCCATCCTGAGACATGGCATTCTCCATTATCAGCAGCTCAGTAGTAAAAGCCATACAGTGTAGTTCCATCTTTCCAGATCTCAATGTGGATTCTGATTAGTAGGTACTGAGTGAGTAGATCTTAAAGATGTGCTTGCATCTCCTATATATATATATATAATTGTATAATAAATTATTATATGGCATAAATGAACTAATTTAGGGACACTTTTGACTGTCAGGCCATATCCTTGATGGTTTTAGTCCTAATAATCCATCTATTTTCTATGATGATTTAATATATTCATTTCTTATCCCTTCCCTATTAATTCTTTTTTTTTTTATCCCTTTTCTTATTACTTCTTTGTGTTAATTCTTTTACTCTACTCCAATACTGATATTTTTCATTGTCAATATTGGTCTTTTTTTTTTGTTAGCATCTTTATTAATTCTTTATTTCTTGCCTAATTCTATTGGTTTATTTTCTTTTAATGTTTCTTATAACATTGCTTGGCATTGTGCTAAATATATTGATATTTAAGATTTACAGTCAGCATAGAATTTGGAAATTTGGATATAAACCCAACCTGTGGATGGATGTATAATGGGCCTTGCTTGCAAAATATAGGTGCATTGATTGCAGTGATTGTGCATTAACTATCTATTTTCTGGAAGGAGTATACTTTTTTCATTATTTCTATAGCATAATATCTTAATTCTGGACTTCATATTATAATTTTATTTTGGTCGCCATCAACAAGACCCTCATATTTTCATTTTCATTTGTTTGTTTTATTTTTGTTTTCATTTTTATTATGCTGTGTGTTGTTATGTGTGTGTATGTGTATGTCTGGTTTTTACCATTTGTTAATTTTTATATCTTGTTTCTTATTCTATTACTATTAGTATCTCTCTTATTAGTATTTTTTTTTTCAAGCAATCATGTCTTTTAAGAATCCTTTCCCTTTGGAGGAGCCTAAGAAGTCAGTCAAAGTCAAAAATTTCTTTGTTCTTATTTTAACTTTCAAAAAATTTTCTTTTTCTTTTAACATATCCTGCTGTAGTTTATAATTATGTTTTTTTGTTAAGACTCTGAACTGAATGTCTGACTCTTTATTTGACTGATTATGATATTATGTCTATGCATCCTGTCCATGCATGTAGTTGTTTTTTTCCAGTTTTCTTCCTATACAGCTGTCTGGATATACCATCTATATATAGTAATGTTAACATCTAAATTAATCTGCATATTTTCTTTAGAGAAAGTTCAAAAAAAAAAAAAAAATAAAAATCAATTCCCTCCAGTTATTTTATAAGTTATAAGTCTCTTTCCTTATATCCCCCACAAAAAACACACATCACATCTACAAAACGCCATAGTATTTGATGTAATTTTTAAAATGTCATGTATTCAGCAGGTAGGTTTCCTCCCAGTATGCCATGATTGGATTGGCATTTGGCACAGGGGTGTGCCCATTGCTACCTTTTTACTTGTAAATAATATTTTTCTTCATAGCATAGTACATTATTCTCTATGTTTTTCTTTCTTCTGTTATATCTCCTCGTTGTTTTTTTTTTTTCTTTTTTTTGTTTTTTGATTGTGTTTTCTCTCGTTCGTCTGCTCTTGAGCTGAAAAAAAACAAGAAAACAAAGTAAGGAAGGGTCAAGAGGAGAGTTGCAAGTCGTTTCCTCCTAAATTAATTGGTTAGTGTTGTTGCTTTTGGGTTTACATCTGGGCTGTTATCAATTTGAATATTTGATTTTGATTCGGAAGGAGGGGGTAGGCAACAATCTCTAATCTCGAAAAATGATAATGGAATGTATTGTTTGTGTTGTTGCTTATTTATATATTATATAATTATATAATTATATAATTATTTGTTAAATATATGCACTAATATATGGATACTTAACAAGTATTGAAGTCTGTGAGAGAGTTGGCGTTATCATCAGCGTGGGCACTGTTTGGGATCTGTTACCCTGTACCTGAATATAAACCGTGAAGTGAATACTGGAGGTTTTTCGTTCCTTTTCTTCTGTTGATGGCATCTCCTATAATTTAATTTCTCCAAGTATTTTGGGTTTCTAATACCATGACAGGAATGGAATCCATTCCAAAGTCAAGTATGTTTAAAGTTTGTGAATTTAGTATTATTTCAACCTTTGATATTAATCAAACGTGCTCTTAGCAACAGCTGCAATGTGCCCAGAATTGACTTTTTGCAATTCATACAGTTACATATCTAAATACTACTTTGTGAATTCTTTTCTACGAGACCCATTGCTCCTACTACTACTGAAGCTCTCTGGGTATCCTTCTTCTTCCACATTGCCCTCATTTCTACCTGTAAACCGTGGTATTTTATGACTGAGTTTCTCATACGTAAGACACTGTAATCATTGGGTGTAGTAATTTTATTGATCAATGCTACTTTTGTCTTTTTTCTCGCGTCTTCTTTTTGAACTGTTGGTAATGGATGAACCCATGTGATGTAGGCGTCATCATTTTCTATAATGCTTCGTGGCTCATGTTTCCAATGCTTCTCATCTACTTCAAATATTGTAATGTTTGCACAATTCCCAATGCAACAGTCTTGCTACAATATTAGGCCTTTCAGTATACAGGCCCTCTGCCACTAGTGTATCACACTCAGCAATATGATGTGCAACTGTTTCCAGTTCTGTTTTACAGAACCTGCATTTGTCTGTTTCTCCCACACGTTCAATGGACTTTGTAAACAAACATGTATGCAAGTCCACTATCCTGGGCCACCAATATTAACCTTCACCTTTTGGTTCACCACTTCTTAACCATTCCTGCATCAGATCTCAATTAGCATGAGGTTGTTCTAAGAGTTTTCTTTACTTGCAACTACACTTATGCCTTTTCCACATTTCTTGCCTTCTCATCTGATCCTTCTCCTTATAGTCTTTCTTTTTTTTTTGGACATTCAGATGCTACCTGATTTTTATCTACTTTTGGTTTGATCTCCATTCCCACTCGACATCGATATGCTTCTGCAAAACTAAGGAAGGAAGTCATCTTAAGACTTATTCTCTTCATGTTTTAAAAACTTTCACTAAGTTTGGATCTGGTGAGGTCAGCAGGTATGTATGTAGTCCTATGACTGCAGACCTATACATGTAATCAATTTCAAGGAGACCCATACCCCCTTCAGAACAAGGAATATATAATCTTGTTTTTTTGTATATCATTTGAAAAAAGTGTGAAGCATTGTTTTTTGTTTTCCTGTCCAACTGATCTAATATCTTTGGGCCCAGTCACCCCAAAACTGTAAGTTAGAACAGGAACAGCAAATTAGTTCACAGCTTGGACTATGTTCCTAGATGTCAGGGTTGTTTTCAGTATTAATTTTCCTACTCAAAACTCAGTAAAGAGTATTTTAGAACATAGTTGTTCATGTTTTATTGTCAATTCTTCATCAATTCCCAAATATTTATACACTCCCTCCTGCTCAAGTTCCTTTATATACATTTTTGTCTCAGACTGATATTTTCTTTTTTGCTGCAGCTTTCTTTTTTAAAAAGTTGCTTTTGCACATTTATTAAGACTGCATGGCATTCTTGCATCATCGGAGAAAGATATGACCACTTTCAATTGTGCTTTGATCTTCTCATCTAATGAGCAGACACCGCTCCTGGGATGAGTCTGAAAAAGGCCCATGGAGATCAGTGCTTTACCCAAGGAAAACAAACACAAATAAATAAATAACTAAACTAAGCTAAACTAACCTAAAACTAAACTAAACAGTTTTAAATCGTCCACAAAAAGAAGATAAGAAGTTTTTACACTTTGTTGTTTTCTGGGAGACAAATTGTAACCATGACCTAATCTGTATTAGACAGCTTAATGGGATAAGGGCAAGACAAAAGAACAGCAGTGACAAAGAATCACCCTGGAATATCCCCCTCTGAATTTTTATCCCTGGGATAATAATTTTCCCTTTACCATGGCCTAGCTGCAAAGTTGTTTGCCACTGTTTCATGGTCACTGTAATGCAGCCGATCAATACAAGATGCATCGTATGCAACTTTAAGCACTCCTTTATCCATGAATGTGGAATGCTGTAAAATTGTAATCTATCCATACCATACTTAGATTCTTCCCATTTTATGAGATAAACTTTGTTACCAGAAATAAAACTTTACAAATTACAGCATAAATGAACTATAATAAACTATTAGGAATGTTTCTATCAAAACATTTTAAATAAACAATGTAAGACAAGGATTTCTTTAAGTCATTCATGAAAGTATGGCAAACTACGTTAAGAAAGAAATCAATAGTTTTTCACATTGTGGTGTGGCATTACATGGATGAAGGACGTCCAGCCAGGGAAGGCACACAGTTACAAAAGCTATGCTTTACAAGACTACATGGTGCACAGCAGAAAACAGCATACCACTGCAATTTACTGCACAGTCTGTTTTCTGAATATGGATCATGGATGAAGGTTACACAGCAGGGAATTGCAGTAGCAGGGATAACCCCAGCAGCCTCATGGTTTGAGTTCATATGGAGCAGACCTCCATGTCAGTTCTGCGATGTGCAAATTATTCAGCCATTTTCACATTCCCAGAAACATTATGCTGCTGGGAAAGTGCCTCTCTTCCAAACACTCTTTATAACATTTTTTTAATTTCTAGTAGTCTACTGACATACCTGTCTGTACCGTTTTTTCATTCCCAAAACATTGTAAATTAAAAAACCCCAAGAACATTACGGAAAGGAAAGAAAACTCAAAGTAAAATGAAAAACCTTAATTGCTCGAGCCCACAACCTGAAAGCACTGTTTGTTTGTTTAAAAGTAGACTCATTACTGAAGAAATGAAGGGAGGGTGTGAACCAGTACCCCCACCTGAAGTAATCATCAACAACTTGAACAACCTCTTCATACAGCTGTGACCATCCAGCTCCTAAAATCTAAACAACTGCAGGGAGACAAGGTAACTGACAGAGCACCAGAATTCCAAAGCTTTTTATGTCTAGCACACTCAAGACATGTGAGTGACTGGGAGTGGGCAAACACTGGGCTGTTACAGGACGTTTTTTTTTTTTTGGCAAAGGCCTTCTCATGGTACCATTACAGATACTCCCTGCAGCAACTTGATGTGACCTTACATGCCTGACAGTGTTTTATAATACAGGTATCATGTGAAGCACCACTATTCACAATACCTTTACACATTTGTACACCTATAGGACTGTCCTGCTCTCTAGCATATCCGGAAAAGCATGGACTACTGGGGACTTCTGACAATAAAGGACAGGCTAATTTATACAGCATTTCAAGAAATGCAGTGTGTCACTAAAGGTGTACTACCATATCACTTTCAAAAATCCATATCTAAATTCCAAAACAAAGTTGCAGCGAAATACAACAGCATTCGTCAGCAGCATACTATCAAATGACTATATATGGAAATCAAATGAAATATAGGCTACTACCAGAATTACCTCCAAATTGTAGAGGTAACCAGGGTCTCCGTGCATTAAATATGGCCACCAAAGGTTAGGGTCAGGTACTTTAAGCTGTCCTGTGGCTCCAGATCCTGTAGCAACCACTTTCCTTCGCTTATCATACAATTTCAAATTCAGAGAAAATTCAGAACTCCCTTTAATAGACAGTTGAAAATTTATAACACCTAAAAGGAGCAAAAACAACTGTTGTAGTAAAAGAAAAAATACTACGGTTTTCATATGATAAGGAAGATTAACACTATAGAAACTAAACAAAACATAACTAATGTTAAAACAGAAAATACATGTACATTCAGTAGGATACAGACAATGCAAGTTAAAAGGTTACTCATAAAGCAGTGATACAACATGAAACGTTTGATAATGCAGATGAAAGATGTACTTAAAATAAGACTTGACATACCTGTACCATCTGTATAGTCTGTAGTTACTGTGATGTCATCTATATAAATCAAAGGTGTTGTGTACAAAAGAACAGGACGATGGAGTCCAGCATAATTAAAAAAATCAAAATTTATATTCTGCACAAAATATCCAGGTGGATACCTATATTTCAGGAAAAAAAAAACAACAACAATACAAATGCGATCCAGAATGGTTTTCTTTTGAACAGTACATAAGCAGAGTTAAGCAGAAATCAGACAGGATCCTAGATTACCCTATGTTATCTGACAAATAAAGTAAACTGCATGTTTTGTTACAGGGCTATAGTAGTTAAGGTTCTCAGGCAGTTTAAACATGGGCTGAAAAGCAAAGGAGTGGCCACTACTGTAGTGGTTAAAACTGCTGCCTTTCACAGGACTTGATTCTCCAGTGTGCTTCTTGACCAAGGTGAATTCTGTGCTGAGGCCGCATGCCTTTCATGTGCCCATGAAGGCTTCTACCCCTTCCTTCAGTTTCTTTCCAAATCTCTTGCTGGCAATTCTTCAAAGTGCCTGTAGCTATACAAGCAGTGTGTGTTCTCTGAAAAATATTGCATCATAACAAGACAAAGCCCAAAGGTGGAGAGTAAATTAAACTCAAAGAAAAAAAAAAAACCTTCCACCACTTCAATATCGAAATGGAGTAAGTTTATTAAACTATCAGAAAAGGTGTTCATTCCTCAGAAAAAAATGGAACTTCAGCTGACTAAAAAAATACACTTTTAAATAATTTAAATACTATTACTCTAAGATAACACAACTAGAAATTATAAATCAGAAAAGAACAGTTATGTAAATTGCACTTGCTCATAACAGTAGAAGATGTTCAAAATTCTTCACGGCTGCACAGCCTAAGGGTTATATCCTGGCAAGGATAAGCACCCTGCCAGCTTCCTAAAGCTCTAACCCCCATCCCATACTGTAACTCTGGCTGCCTAGAGGCTAATCCCTTTTAGGGTCAGGTATAAAAGCAGACAGAGTGACTAAAAATCTTCAGGACTTTCTTGCCCCAAAAGAAAAAAAGGGGAGGTCATCCTGAAACATCACAAATCCTCTGTCTTCTGACCTTAATAGTACTTTTGAAGAGAAGAAGAAGGAGAGGAAAGAGGAACACATGAAGGTTTTTTTTTCCTGAAAGACAGAGCATCCACTTTTTAAGCTGTGATGAAACCCCTTTGGTCTGGCAGCATTCCCTCCCCAAGCAATGTCCTTTGCATCTAATGAGCTCCCTCGCCTCTGGCACCACTCAGTTTGTCACTGTCCCACTTTGGTGAAATGACAAGCCCACCTTGTTTAATTGCTTATTCCTGTATTATACACATTGCAGTGTTGAATCCCCTTTTCCTGGCGGGGTGTTGTTTCCCTATTGCATAGGCAGTGCTTAGATGCCATGTTTTTACGGTTTTGCAGGAGAATACAAGATGCCATACGCACATATTTTTACCAGAATAACACATGCATTCAGCACGGACTGATAAAGATTGATTCTGGGCCAAGATTGAGAGTGAAGGACTGATTTCTTTTGTGAGCAAATGTCCAACTGCTGGGGCTTCTCTGGTCTCCTTAACAGAAAGCACATGTCTTGAGATGTCTTGAGCACTGCTAGAAGGGAGTTCATTGGATTCTGAACTGACCGTTGCCATGAGCTAGACAGTCTGACTAGTTTCTCTACTTGTAGTTCCAGATTTTTTTTCAGGAGCCAGAGAGCTTAAGATTCACCTTAAGCCTGAAGTAAATTCTGAGTGAGAAGTTGCAAGCTATCACTGGAGCCAGAACCTGAAGCTGGACAATGGCCAAGACCAAACTGAGTAGCAGAGATAGCAGAATGAAAAGCTGGCCCTTCCAGCAGAACTTCGAATGAAATGCTGAATACTTCTTAGAGATCTTCCATAGGCAGATGAAAAGCTCTCTATCTAAAAACTCTTCATCCAGTGATCTGCCGTCTAAATCTTAAAAGCTGCTGCCTCCAAAGCTGTTTGAACAACAAATGTCCAGAAAAGTCAAGGAAGAGGCTGCACGTCAAAAAACTTCTTGACCCTTTCCCCTTCCGGAGGAAAAGAATTTGAGGGGCCTGAGAGACTGGCCCTTTCTGTGGCCCCCAGCTGAAACAAGGGACCCATCTGGAGTAACTGAGAAACTTGCTTGTTTTCTCTTGTGCCTTGCCTTTGAAAAGAGCAAGTCTTGAATTAAATTGCGTGATGAATGAATGATGTAAAATTTGGTGATATCCATGATGTCCAAATTGTCTTTGAGTAATTGAATTAAATTCTGAAAAAGTCTTCCTCTGGAAAAGAGCGGGCAAAGGGCTGCTACGGCGAATCTGCTGGCTGAAAAGAAGAATTGGAGGACTCACCCTGTCTGACAGGACCCACCCCCTACCCTCACCAGAAGTGAGCAGGTGAGCCTCACCCCCTACCCTACCAAGTCTAGACCCTCCCTAGACTAATGCACCTGCCTAGAAATTACCCCTTGTGCCCAAACATAAACTTAACCTTAGGTCTTAGCAGCCAAAAAAATCTTGGTGGGTTTGCCAAAACTCTTTAACAGTTTGTTTTACATCAGACTTTGTTTTCATTTTCCAAAACAACACATCATTCCAGACTCAAAACACACAAAATCTTCAAACTAACATTGCTCAGCTAAATTCATGCTCAGCTAAATTCTGATCCTTCAACCAGGCATGCCATGCCCTTCCCCAGGAGAGGCCTAAGGAGCATCAACCAGCAGGCAAAGAAAACCACATTGCCAAATTGCAAACACCACTTCCCTACCTTCATGCACTGAAATACCTCTCAATACCATCCCAGAGCAACTCAAATTTAATTTTACCACCCGGAAGATTAATTTAAGTGATATTCTGATATTTGAATAATACACCATTGCATGCACAAGAATTAAGTGGAAACTTTATACACTTTCTTTCCCCCTATCCCCACCTATTTCCCTTTCAGCCCAGCCCTTGCCTCTTAATCTTTTAAACCTTTTTTTGCCTTAACACCTTTAGGCCCTTAAAGCCTTTTCCCTAGGACTCCCAAACAGGACTCTTAGTGGCTTATATAATACACCCCTATCTACCCATCAGGCAGCAGGCAAAGGCAGAGTCAGAGGAGAGGAGGAGTCAGGGCAAACATCAAACATCAAAACAACACTTCCACACAGGGATAAGGAGCTAAGGAGATATAAAAAAGTAAAAAATTCCCTAAGCCTAAGCCTTGAATCCAATCCCTCAGCCCCATTTAAAGTGCTCCTGCTCCCTCATGGTCTCCCTGAGGTGAGAAAATCTGAGGAAGGAGGAGGAGGAGGAGAAGGAGTGATCAGAATCACATCAGAATCAAGAATAAGTGGATACTCCTGCAAGTCTCTTCTGAAGACTCTGAAGCCCTCTGAACACTTCAAAAAACTATCAAACTCGGTTCCACCTAGGCCTCTTCTTGAGGCGGGGGCATAGAACTGTTTTTGGAAGCAGAAACTGAACTACTGAAACTGAACTAGAGCCCACTCTCAAAGAAGTTTTGGCAACAGAGGAGGCTCCTTGGGAGAAGGAAGAGAGAAGAACAGAAGAGAGGAGAGGCCCCCTCAGCACCTCCTGAGAAGGCACATCCTGTAACAGTAAAGTAAAGTTTCTGAGACTCCCTCCAGCCTGACTCCTGTGAAACCTCTGGCTCCACTGAGTAAACAAAAGGTATGGTAATCCCTATCCTATGAAGGTATCTGTTTCCAAAAATACAGTTATTCTCTTTTCTGACATCCGTTAAATAAGGAGAAAAGAAAAAAAAAATGTTTCCCCAGGTACTTAGCCAACTCTGTTTTGGTCTGAAACTCGGTTTGAAATATTTCCAGAAAAAACCTGCACCTCGCAAAACTGCTTCTGCATCGGACCATGCTACTGTAACCAATGAAAGACGAACCACAACAAAAGAACAATCTCAATGACAAACGTTCTAACCCACAGCAACTACATACAACAAGAGGGATGATGTGTGGGTGCGGATACCACAG
This sequence comes from Protopterus annectens, assembly GCF_019279795.1. NCBI lineage: Eukaryota > Metazoa > Chordata > Ceratodontiformes > Protopteridae > Protopterus > Protopterus annectens. Next base: position 572,168,293 of record NC_056747.1, read on the forward strand.
CAACTAAGAACTCGAACATCTACTGTTATGGGTAAGTGCAACCTACACAACTGTACTATGCTCACCATTCTCATTAGTGCAGCAACCTATGGGTAGATTACCAAAGATTACCCAACTTAGTAGGAGGAAGGATACAGGCTCCCTGGAGAATGGTACTTGCAAAGCCTGCTCTGGATCTAGGAGGAATCCATTTGTTGTGCTTTGTAAATGTATACATGGAGGACTAAGTAGCTGCCTCTATAATGCTTCTAGGGTCCACCCCTTTTCAATATGGCACTGAAAAAGCTAATGCCTGGGGTAGAATTGGCCCTAACCCTGTCTGAATGGTTTCACCATGGTGGGAGTAACAAAACACAATATCAGAGAACAACTTTCTAGAGACTTTTCTATGTCAATGTATAGGAAATAAATAGCTTGTCAGCTTTCCTGAAGGACTTGGTTCTGTCAAGGTAATACCGGAGTTGCCTGTACAATTCCAAAGTATGAAGAATCTGTTTTCCCTTGTTTCTGACTCTGGATAAAAAACAGGGAGATTGATGGCTTGATTCAAAGTGAACTCTAAGACAACCTTAAGCATGACTGTAGGGTTAGTCATCAGTATGACCATATCTCTGTGAAAAACAAGACAGGATTCTCCCACCATGACAACTTGCAACTCAGATACTCACCTTGTAGATGTCAGAGCAACAAGTACAACAGTTGTCCAGGTAATGAACCTCAACTCAGCCAAAGAAATAGGTTCAAAAAATGACAAAGCTAGTTTCTCTTGTACAAAACTGATATCCCAGGAAAGGGGTATTTATTTGCAAGGGGGCCTCATATGTAACACCCTTTTCATAAACTGTTTGACCAAACATAGAAAAAAGAGGAGGATCCATGGGCAGGCAAGCTGAAATGGCCACACAATACACTTTGAAAGAAGCATACAAAAGCCCAGATGAAACGTTCTCATGTGAAGCCTGGCAAGTGCTATCACTGGGATCACAGAAGTCATAAGGCCAAGAATTCTGCAGGATTCACTAGCTGAAGCCAGAGTTAGATGAGAAAAGTTCAAGAATACTTCCTGCTAAGATTCCACTTTGTCTTGAGGTGAAAGGACTTTTTTTTTTGCACAAGTGTGTCTACAAAGCACCCCAAAAATCCTGTTTGACAGAGTCATGAAGGATTTCTATACATTTATCTAAAACCCTAGGAGTTAGGATGGATGAAGCTTTTCTAAAGGGCTCCTGGATTCTGGGCAAAGACTCTGCACAAATAAGAAAGTTGTCTAAAGAAGGAAAAATGTGGCTAGCATGCAGTCTGCAGTGAGCCACCACAGCAGCTGGGCACTTTGTAAACACTGTTGGTGCACTGGTCAGTCTAAAGAGTAATGCAGGGAACTGTTAATGTGAACCAGATACACAATATTAGGAACTTCCTGAATTTTGTATGTTATTGTAATGGGATTGTAAGCATCCATAAGATCTAAGGTTACTATTACACAGTGAACTGGGAGAAGGGCTAATAGTGACTGGAGCTTTCATACACAGACGGAGGACAGAGAGACCCAAAATTGGTCTGCAACTGAAATTTAAGGCGTCTGTCAAGACTGACTGCTTTGGGGCAGGAAGAGAGAAAGGGATCAAACCTACCACTGTAGTCCTGGCTTTAAAAATCCCAACATTGGGATATGAAAATCAAGACAGAGGAAGGAAGAGAGAAAGGATTTTCTGATCCTTTTGGGACCAGAAACACAATGAAATAAAAGGACCTTCTTAAGTGTTCTGCAGGAACATGTTCTAAGACACCTGCTTCCAACATGTGTTACAGCATATAAGAAAACCACTCTGGTTTGGACAGTGATGTGAATCCACTTGAGCGGAGCAGGAGAATCTTTCCACTGCCCCAGCTGTAACCCTACTGAATCATCTTTATCTGACAACACAACAGAACACTGAGGGACAGAAGATTTGAAAGTTGGAGGGGAAAAGGTGACCAAGTCTCTGGCATAGTCATTCAGAACCGGGTGTCTGACCTTTTTTGGGGAAATTCCCTTGTTCTTTTGTAGGTGTTTTGGGTGTTACCCTCCTGCCATTATTCTTGGGTGAATGTTGTTATTAGGTTGAGTTGTCCTTTGAAAGGAGAAGAGAGAAAAAAGAAGATTTTGCAAACTTACAAAATACCCATAAAAATAACCCTAAACTGTTCTAGCAGTCCATAAAGTCACTGTCAAACCCCGAGCAGCCCTCTAACCTCCAAACCCATCACAACCTCTAAATACTCAGGTAGTACAACAACTCAGTTCACAGCCAGTTTGTAAATTCTGTCTTATCACTAATCAAGCATAACCCCACCTCACCCCTATTTTGGCTTTTTCCAGATTTCTTGTGATGCGAAGTTGAGAGCCGAGTGGATTTTACAAGGAGCTGAGAGCGTCAGGAGAAGAGAAGTTTGATGCTGCTTATGGCAAGTTTGTTTGCATTGTTAGTAGCAAAGCAGGTAGTATACTTGCTTTTGATGCAGAAGGCTGTGGGTTCTACTCCCACAGTATGCAGATGGATCGCTGATACCGTACTGTGTTATACTTTAAAGGGAGTGGATGCTGCAGTCCTTTGAATCTCCTCCTTTGGAGGAGTTACCTAGTAACTATGAACCTGTTATCAGTTTGCTATCTATTCCCTATTGCAATATTACTAGCATTTCAATTTTTTAATGTAACATAGGCAATTTATTCTTCAAGGGCAACAGACACTTTATTTGTAGATAAAGCAATGAAATATAACATTGTTTGCTAGCAGCAACCTCTTCATTAGTTACAGATCCCTTTAATGTGGAATTATTTAGATGACTCTTACTTCTGCAGAGACTTTGCATATTTACTGATCTTGGTGGATTGTAGTGACAGAAGTTTGAGTGGCCTTTTATGGTTGAAATTTTCTGAAATAGGTAGTTTTGTCATTATTGGTTCATACATTTTGTTTAATTGCTTACTAGAAGACTGTTCAAAACTACAAATTTAAAACACATTCTAAACAGTGGTGCTGTATTATACAAGGAATATAATTAATACAATCAGGAAGGGGAATCAAAGAACGCACAGGTGTATGCATGGCCCCAAAATGTGTAAGGAGCCTATGGTTTGAAAAAAAGCCCAGAGGTAAGCTTAGTCCTTCATTGGCCAGATGCAAATAAATGTGGGCTTTCATGCTGTTTCAATGAATGAGTTTCAAGGGCAGAGAAATTTACTGCTCACAGTAAGTCTGTTTTCATTGCGAGACTGTATTGTTTGTTTAGCAAATGGCTCAGTATTTGTGCTATTTTATTTCAACTTCGTAAATCATTGTAGAAGCAAATAAGAAAACAGTATGCATGCTGACAGTTTTGAACAGTGTTATGGTAACTGAGGAGAAATAGCCAAGCAATGGGTTACTGGAATGGCTGGTAAGGGGCCTCTGCTGGAGAGGTTGGGGGTTGCTGGAGGAGGGGCTACTCAGGGAGGGCCCAATCTATCACCTTGCCTAGGGCCCTATTTAACCATCATTCAGCTCTGGTATTTTGCACTGTTTACTATAAATGATCAGAACTGGAATGAAACAATGAAGTATCAGTTGTAAAAAAATAATAAGCACTTTCATTCGGTGTCTGACATTAAAGGAAAGAAAGTGCTTTTTTACAACTGACACTTTGTTGTTTCATTCCAACTTCTGACAGTTTATTGTTTTCACTGTTATTTAATAACTAGTAATAGTCATATTGTTGAACATGTCAGTGCAGTTCTGCGGACTGTGGACCTCAGCTGAAGTGGCAGCAGCCCACCAAGGTACATTCTGGGCAGTCATTTATGAAGTAACAGCAGTAAAAATAATGATGATGATAAAATAAGACTTAATGCAGCAAGAAACTGGAATAACTTTGCTGTTACTGTGTTTTCAGAAGTTAATACAGTTTCTTCCTTACCTTAACTCATTTTTTTCATTAATGCAAGTTGGCCCCAGTTTTGTTAGATTTTTTTGCCACGCCAGAAACATTAATTTATTTAAAAGAACAATAAAAATACTGTGTGATTTTTATTCTGCTTACAAAAAGTTATTAAAGCTTCTTGCCTGACTTAAAGCCTTCAGTTAGTTTATTTATTATTATTGTTATTTTTCAAGTTGCCCAGTTTTTGTTGCACTTCTTTTTTATTTAATTGAACAAATAAAAAAATGCAACAGGTCGCGCTTGAAAGTGCTAAACAGCTTTTGCTCACAGATCTTACTTAAATTTCAAAACCTCATACCTCAAGGGATAAAGACAAAAACTTAATGGGTCTGGTCTGGATAAAGATCAAAGGTCCAGAATCAGGGACGGATTTTAAGTACAAGTGTTCTTGTATGCATTGTTGCTCGAATAACAGGTTTTGCATTTGCCTACATTTTCTGAAGGATAGAAGTCTGAATCTCAAGCGTCTATCATTAAGTTTTGCAATCCTCATAAATTTGCCAGAAAATCGCACATGAGGAACAGACCAAAAATATGACACAAAATTAAGGACAGTCAAACTTATGCTCTGATCTCTCAACCTCTTCAGCCAAGAATCAGGAGAAAGTGTGAAAGGCTCAAAAACATGGACAAATGTTTTACTCGTCACCAAAGAAATGGATGAATGTACAACACTTCACATCACATTATCTTGACCTGGCCAAGCCTTTTGACACAATCTCCTAGTTGGGTGTAGCACAAATGATGAATAATCTAGGAGAAAACATTTACATCACTAGCTGGATTGCCAACTAGTTCACAGGATGCAGAAGAACAACATAGGGGAAGTTACCTCTAGAAAGAGACCAGTCACCAATGGAGTCCCCCGGGGTTTGGTGCGGAGACTTTTTCTGTTTGGCATATACATCTCAAAATTAAAAGGAAATACCAAAGGGCTTTGGCCGACTAAGTTTAAAATGACTGCAAGCTAGGAGCAGTTACTGAATCCCCAAATGACTTAACCATCATGCAGGAAGGTTTGTCCCAAACAATAACTGGTGCCAGAATCATGAATTGAAACTAAATATCTTTTGGGAAGACATCTACACTTCAGAGAACTGTCAAATTGACAATACCCCCCGAGAACTGACCCTGTTGTTTAGCATTTGGAAACATGTGTGTACAGTGATCTAACTTTTGGCCAACATGTGCCCAGAGTCATAAAGTCTTTCTATATTGCACAGCTTATAAACAAATCGATTGTGACTAGATCTAGAGATGTTGTTGTCCCCCTTTTCAAAGCCCTTTTAGGTCAATCATTTTGTATAATGCCCACTTTGACATGCATCTGTCCAGACCCATACAACAATTGGACTACCCCACAGAGATACTTACTAAAAGGATAAAAGTCCTAAATAATAGGCGTTGCATGGACCACCTCAAAGATTTATTACTACACTCTGTATCCTACAGAGTACTTAGAGGTGACCTGAGTCTGGCATACAAGACATCCTCCGACCTAATACTGATGGACCTACTGACATCAGCAAGTCAAATGGCATCAGAAATACTCAGTCCAGGTATCTAAACTGAATGTTGTGGAGAGATGGAGATATATCACATAGGCTACCACTGTTCCAGAACAGACTACCCTTTCAAGTAAAACAAAGTTCATGCCTGTCCATATTCAGATGCAACTTGGATCTAAGGATGGGTAATAGAAAATGTACTCCAGGATTGCCTCTCATGCCACTAATGGATAGAGGTAGCTCCTAAATGCTGAATTCCTTACATGGGTCCCCTCAAATTATCTATGGTATGATCACAGTTATTCTCACTAGGGCTAATGTACAAATTATCAGCCATGGGATAGGTAAGACCAATCAGGAAATGTTAATTCAAGCATCAAAAGGGAGACTGGCTAAGCTTAAAATGTCCTCCAAGCGAACCAATGTTGTGGTAGTAAATAGTTTTAAAAAATTGTCCTTTTTAGATCACCAAGTGCCCCTTCTCACTCTCTGCCCCCAGCCTTCAACAGCTTCTGGCACCTCTGATGAATAATAGTAGTAATTGCAGTAGGATCAGCTGTAAGATGAGAATAAAGGAATGCATTTCCTTGTGAAACTCTATAAAATGTATTTGCCTTTTTTTTTTTTTTTTTTAAGGAACTGATGGGACAGAATCAGAAGCACTACAGGCAGCCTTTAATGCATTCTTCAAAGCAAGCAAAGCAGGAGAAATGGGTGTAGAAACAGAGATTCCTTGTTCAAGTAAACCATAATACCTACCCAACTCTGGGAGTACATCTGTCCATCTGTCTCCAAGCAAATACATCCCTCAGTATGAAAATAGTCTCAGAAAAGGAGAAAGCTTCCACTAATTCCTCTTTGGGCTCACTACTCACAGACTGAGTGTCTTGGAAAACAGAATCTTGGGGTGAGTGAACCCTGTCACTAACACCATCAGAAAAATGCATCCTCTTCCTTAGAAAAAGGAACATCAGTATTAGAAGAAAGCATACATAGCACCATCCGAAAAATTCATCCTCTTCCTTAGAAAGGGGAATAGTAGTATTAGAAGACGGCATATAGTACCATCACACAAAAAAAAAAAAACATTCTCTTCCTTAGAGGAACAGCAAATTTAGAAAAAGGCATACAAGATGGACATAATTAAAAATTAGCTGCTTAGAAACGATCAGTTGTTGAATTGTGAAAGCGCTTGCTCTTTTACCTTTCCCTAAAGTTTACTTCCTTTGGAATTTGGATACCTACTCAACCATGGT